>NC_041698.1:469874-539874 GCF_900097015.1 Plasmodium sp. gorilla clade G2
ACCTATAAAGATGAAACAAAAAACAAAATGGAGCAACATAATAGTAACAATAATAATGATAATAATAATGATAATAATGATAATAATAATAATAATGATAGACATGATGATAATAATAATGATAATTATGAAGAGGAAGAGGAAGAGAATAATATTTATTATGCTCCTAGTAATATGAGGACTGGCATAGATGTAGATAATGAAAACGGAAATGAAGATATTTATAAAAAAATACATCTAGAAAATAATGTTTATGATAATATTATTTATAATGAATATAACACAATAAAAAATGAAAGTTCCAAATTTGTTGATAGTGTAGATGATAATATTTCTCTTCAAATAGAAAAAATGAGAAATGAAAATGAAGCCAATCTAAATAATAATAAAGATTATAATTATAACAATGAACATATTTGTAATGATGATTCTAAAAATATCAACATTGAGGAGGAGGAGGAAGAAGAAGAAGAAAAAAAAAATATCTTACCTATTGCATGTAGTCAAGAAGAAAATAAAATAAATGAAGATAAGAAAGAAGATTATTCTCAAGAACAATATTATAAAAGAATAACACGAAAAAATAAAGTAAAAGTAATTATTGAACAAATAGATCAGAATGATCAAAAAATGGAACTATCAGGTAGTGACAATAATGATAATGTGGATAAGATATCATCTTATGAAGATATAAAAAAACAAAAAAAAAGAAAAAAAACAAAAAGAAGAGGAAATGATAAATCTGAAAATTATGATAATTATCAAAAAGATAAAGATATAAAAAGTATAGAAAATTATATGCATAATTTAAATGCCACAAACGATGAACTCATAAATAATGATAATATGAATTCAAAAATGTTATCAAATATATTTGAGAATCATAATTCACCAAAATTTAATAGCACTATTCCAAATAAAGAAAGCATATCATTTGAAAAAGAGACCTTGAATATTTTAACAACACCATCAAAAGATAATCCTAATAGAGGTGATAACACTGAAGGTTTGAATATGAATATAAATAAAGAGAACCAAAATAATAATACCAGTAATAATACTAGTAATAGTAATAATAATAATAATAATAATAATAGTAGTGGTGGTAGTAGGAAAGATAATAGTGATGATCATCTTCATAATAACAACTTTATAAACTCTATTCAAAAAGAATGCAATGATGGGAATAGTCCTTATAGGTCTCCTCTTATTTTAAGACATAATACACATCGTTTGATGAATTCTAAATGTTATGATAATGATTATATTATAAATATAAATAAAAAAATTAATCGAATGAAAAAGAAATGTATTAACAAAATTATGAGTAGTCTATTCTCACAACAGATTTATAAATATGCTTTAATATTTTCTTCTATTTTAAAAAATGATGGATGTATATCTGTGTTAAGTATACATGCAATAAAGAATATTGTTTTAAAGTTATATCATCTGAGAATTCTTGAGATAAAACAAAATGTAGATAAAAATAATAAATATAATATTAATAGTTGTAATAATGACATATTCAAAGAAAAGAAAAATAATTTTTTTCATCTACCTCATGATCATATTATATCTGCTACTGAAGAGACATATATAAATGATCATAATAATAATAATAATGTGGAGAACTTAGAAAATTATAAAGATGCTAAAGTATTTAAAAAGATTGCATGTGAAAAGAATTATAATATATCTACAATAAATGATAATAAAATAGATGAATATTATAATTCAAAAAATGAAAGTGACATGGAAATTAGACAGTGTTTAAATAATATGAATATAAATGAATATTATGATACAAGAGAAAACTTAAATATGAATATATTAATTCAAGAATTTTTAAAAAAAAACTTGAATGAAGAAAATTGGAATATTTTTTGGCAATGGTTATATGACAATGAAGATATTAATATATCAACATTTAAAAAATATATAATTAATCATATAAAGAATTTATTGTTGAAAGGGGGTGATATAAATAAGTGTGATCCACCTGAGGTGGTAATACCAGATATGACTGAAGGAGAAATAAATACGACCAACAATACAAACAATACAAACAATACAAACAATAATAATAATAATATTGATCATATTGATAATAATAATAATAATAATTATAATAATTACAATAATGATGAGAAAGAAAAAATTGAGAAACTCCTACAGTTTTATATATCCAACAATGTAAATATAAATTCAGAATTTAATAAAGTGAAAGAATTTTTTGAACAAGAAAAATGTAATGGATATTATAATAATCAAAAAAAACTTGAGATTTTAAAAAATGAATATCTAAATGATAATATATTAGATTATATAAGAGCTAATGTTTTATATGAGGGATATATGGATAATCACCTTATAAATAAAAGAGGAGATAATTACAACAACAATAATTACAACAATAATTACAACAATAATAATTATAGTGGTGTATTCAATTTTTGTAGTGGTGATGATAGATTTTCTAATGACCTAACAAATGAAGAAGATGAAAATATAAAAAATATCCATAATTTATTATGTCAATATAATTCATCAGAAAAACATAGAAGAGAACATATTCATAAGAATATATATAATGAAGATGATCAGAATAAACAAATAGATGATAAAAGTTATATACAAACATTAAAAGATCTTAACGATTTAAGAAGTATATATAAAAATAAACATGTAGATATATTTCAAGAAATGAATGAATGTGAATTTTTATTTGAAGATGAGAAATGTAAATATAACAGAGAAGATAAAAATGATGTAAATGAAAATGATGATAATATAAATGGTGATAATAAAATAAATGGTGATGATAAAATAAATGGTGATGATAATTTAAATGGTGGTGATAATTCAAATGGTGATGATAATTCAAATGGTGGTGATAATATTAAATTAACTGACTTGACATATAAATTAAATGATAATAATATAAAAAATAATAATATGAAAAATAAAAATAAAAATGATATCATTCATAAAGTAAAAGATTTATCATGTAAACTATCTGAATTATATAAAAACAAAACAGATTTAACCTACAACTTAAATGACTCAGATGACGATCACAATAATAATAATAATAATAAGATGAATGGTGAAGAGGATGAAAAATATGATAATAATAATATTGAAGAGGATGATAAGGCAGAACAAATTATAAATAATAATAATAATAATAATGATGACAATAATAATGACAATAATAATAACAATAGTGATAATATAAATAACTTAGATCAGATGAGAGATGAAAAAAATACTAATACAGTTACTAAAGAAATGAACTGTAAAGACAATATTTTAAATGTAATAAAAAATAAAAATTTAAGTGCTCAAGATATTTTATATTATCAAAAATTATTATTATGCTTAAAATATGTGGGAGATCATAATACTGCTATAAAGAACAACGAAAATTATAAAAATTATGAAAATTATGAAAATTATAGAAATTATGAAAATTATAGAAATATTCAAAATATTCAAGGAGTAGATAATTCTTTTAATTATAATAATAATATATTTTATAAAAACAAAATGAATAATGTATTTAGCTATCTAAAAAATATTCCTTATAGTAACAGAAATAATAATTCTTTTTTAAATAAATATTATAATTTAAAATATACAAATAACAATCAATATAATCAGAGTGATCATATTAATAACAATATGAATAATTTTGTAGGTGATAATTATATAAACAATGATCAAACGACAAATAATATGCAACCATTATTTGATAATCTTATAAATAATAATAATTATGATGATGATTATAATCATTTTTTCAATTATCTTGGTAATCAAAAAATGATGGACAACCAATTAAACGGATCTAAAAACAATCACAACAACAATTATATGAATAATATGAATAATATGAATACTACAAATTGTAATGATCTGTTATATTTATTGTATTTATATGAACTGTCTAAGAAAAATAAAAATGCAAATATGCCACATATAAATAATGATAATGTATATAATTTTTTAAATAAATATTTTTCAAAGAATATGAATGTTTCTGATTTGACAATGAGAGATAGCCAAGATGAATATATACAATCTAATGAGAAAAATAATAAAGATAAAGATATAAATGAAGACCATGATTATAATAATGTAAATCATTTTAATAATGAGCCTATTCATAATAATGTATCATATCTTTCAAATGAAGATAAAGAAAACAATAATCATACAAAACAAAATAATACAGATGATAATTATGATTATAGAATGAAAAGAAAAGAAAAATATTGTAGATTAATAGAAAATAATAATAATCAAATGGATATGGTATCTCAGAATAATAATGTAAGCATGAATAAAAAAAATTCATATGCTAATTTTAATCTCAACTTAGATAATGAAAGCAACCTATCTTCTTATGAAAATCAAGAAAATAATAATAATATAACATGCAAAGATAATTATAAAAATAATAAAAACTATTATTTACAAGATGAAGAAAATTATTCAAGACATGAAAATGATATAAGAATGTTAGAAAGTTATAAAAAGAATTTTAAAGAAAAAATTCCTTATCATATGAAAAATAAATATTTAGCTATGTCATCACAAAGTAATAATAATAATAATAATAATAATAATAATAATAATAATAATAATAATAATAATAATAATTCTATTTATTCGTCTAATATGGAATGTTATATGAATAGATTAAAATCCACAAGACTTAGAAGAAAAAATAAATATGACAAATACGATATGGATGACAAATATGATATGTATGATAAATATGACATGTATGATAAATATGACATGTATAACAAATATGACATGTATGATAAATATGACATGTATGATAAATACGATATGTATGACAAATACGATATGTATGATAGATATCATAGATATAATAAATATAACAATTACTTATCAACATTATCTTATTCAAATATGAATGAAGTTGAATATAATACACATATGGATGAACTAGGTCAATATCTTTTGGTTCCTGGATGTGATTCTCAAAATTATGAACCCGAAGAACCCAATAAAAATAATGAATCCAATAAAAATAATGAATCCAATAAAAATAATGAACCCAATGAACACAATAATCTATGTGGTAGTGATAATCATACTAGTCGTCATCATTTCAGACGCACACATGACAAGTTTAATCTTTATAATAATAATAATATGGTAGATAACTTTGTTAGGTATTATAATAGGAATGATAAGAATTCTTCGTCTTCTTTTTTCATAAATAAAGATTTATATAATTCTTTTGACGAGTTAAATGAAAGTAGCCATGATGAAGATACATTGAGACATGATAATTATTTTAGAAAAAGAAAAAGAACACATTTAAGAGGAAAATATTATTTACAAAGACATGAAAATGACTTAGATGTAATGTGTAATAATATGAATGAATTTGATCATTTGAGAAATAATAAATATAATTATAATCCTTATGAAGAAAGACAAGAACGAGAAGATGATGAGATCCATTATGCAGATGATGATGATGATGAGAATATCAATATATTGAAGAATAGAAATATGTATTCTCAATCATTATTAAGTCACAGAAAATTAAATGATAAAGAGAAAGACAATGTATATGCTAGTACGTATAATAAGAGAAGGGGATTGCGTACAGATATATCAGCATCGGGTAGGATAAAAAAAAAAAAAAAAAAAAATATATATATATATTAAAATTTTTTTTTTGAAATATAAAAATGTATATAATATGTAATATATGTAATATATATATATATTTTTATTTTATTTATTTATATTTCCTTTTAGGCAATAAGAATGAAGAAGAAAAAAATAGGAATGGATTTCTCCATACTGATATCACACCAGAATATGGAAGAGGACGAAGAACAAAAGTAGTTAATCAGAATTATATAAAAAATTATGATTGTGATACTAAATATTATAATAAAAAGGAAAAGACAAATGTCATAACAAACATGCATATAAATGTATTAAATAATAATAATTCATTATGTGATGGAAATAATAAAGATAAAATAATAAAAACAAATACAGAATCATCTTTAATAAATAAAAATAATAATAAAAGTAATATTACAACTAGAAAAATAAATAATTGTAATAATAAGATGAAAAATAATTTATTAGACAACCCTGAAGATTATGAAACAAAATTAGCATGTTCTGAATTAAAACCTCAAAGAGGTGTTTATTTTGATAGATCACAAAAAGCTTGGATAGGTAGCTGGTATGAAGAAGGAAAACAAATTAAAAGACGATTCAAAATTAAATATTATGGATGGGATGAGGCTAGAAGTCTAGCTATAAAAGCAAGATTTGCCTTTGAAAATAAAACAAAAAATTTGAAAGGCAAAAAAGGACCTAATAGTAAAAATAAAAATGATAAAAGTGAAAAAGAAGGAACTCATAAAATTATTGACAATGGAAATGGAAATGGAAATGAAAATGAAAATGTAAATGAAAATGTGAATGAAAATATAAATGAAAATATAAATGAAAATATAAATGATCATGTCAACAACAATGTGAATGAAAATATGAATGATCATGTCAACAACAATGTGAATGAAAATATAAATGAACATCATATGAAAGATAATTCTATGAATGATGCACAATCTATGACAGACACAAACGTAAAGATAAATCCTTATCCTATTGAATCTTTAGATCTTTTAAAAGATAATAAAGAAAATTATATGAACAATATCAATGTGGATGATATTGTAAATAAAAGAAGCATGTCTACAAGAAATACAGGAGTAAATATATCAAAAAATAATAATATAAATAATGATGATAATAACACTAATAAGAGAGATACCAGAAGAAATATATATAAGAGAAGACCATATGCTCATGATAATGATATCAATATTGAAAATAAAGAATTTAATAGTGAAAGGAAGAAGAAAAAAATCAATATGAACAATAATAAAAATAATGTTAATAATGATAATATTATTAATAGTGATAATATTATTAATAATGATAATATTATTAATAATGATAATAATATTAATAATAATGAGGTTATACCAACTATTCAACATGATATAAATATAAAAAACGAAAATGATACTAATATGATATATTCTTATAATAATAAACACAATGCTAATATAAATATCTCCTCATATAATAACGTCAACATCAAAAATAATACTTATGATGATCATATATATAATGATATTCAATATGATGAAAATCAAAATGTTCAAGAAAATTTTATGAACATGTCATCCTTACAACAAAATATAAATAATATATATGGTGATTTTAATAATGATAAGGAAAATGAAAATAATATAAGTCAAACTGTAATCAATAAAGAAAATGATAATGTTCAAACAAAACAAGAATATAAAGAAAAAAGTCACATGTATACACCAAATAATAGTAATAATATGTATGATTATATAAACAAAGAAAATTATATGAATGATAATATTATGTCACATGTTGAAGGTATGTATATTGCAGGTAATTATATGAATAACAATGATAATATTACAAATATGGATAGTACATATAAAAATAATAATAATAATTATATTAACTATGAAGATGTTATAACATATGAGCAGTCTAAAACGAAATTATATGAACAAAATGGAAATAATGAAAATAATAATAATAATAATAATAATAATAATGATGATAATAATAATAATGATAATAATTATCATTTTTATAATAATCTCAATACAGATGCATATAACAATTTAAGTAATAATAATGCAGAGACAAACCTTGAAGATTGCTCATCTGTTAATGTATCAAATAAAAAGAATGTTGATAATAAAAACACAAAAAATGTATATTTAAAATATTCTTATTGTAAATCATTAGATAATTGTAATACATATACAAAAGGTAATAATAAAAAATCAGGTGATCAACAAAATATATTAGAACAATCAATAAAATTACCACAAGGAGTTTTTTATCAAGATTCTAAAAAAGCTTTCTGTGCTAATTGGTATTCAAATGGAAAACAAGAAAAAAGATATTTTTCTATTAACAAATTTGGAGAAGAAAAAGCTAGAAATTTAGCAATAGCAGCAAGAAAAAAATTCGAAAATGTTTATAAAAAAAATGGACATGGAAATAAAAAAGATAATTCGATGTCTTCTGTTATGAAAAATAATATAAATAATGATATTATAAATAAATCACACGAAAATAATGATGAAATGTTATATCACAAAAATAATCATTCTGATCAAATAACTAAAAAGGAAATTATCGATCAGGACGTGTACTCTTCGAATGTGACAACAAGTAGGTTTATCTGCCATATGTAATATATTACATATTATATATATAAATATAAATATATATATATAAATATATATAAATATAAATATATATATATATATAAATATATATATATATATATATATATTTTTTTCATTGTAGACCCACTTAACAACTGTATGGAGGAAGGCAAAGATAAATATAAAGGACCCACCAGCAACAGCATTGTTGGAAGTAACAATACAACAGAAGTAGTAAACAATAATCAACTTGATGATGATTATGATGGTGATGAAGATATCAAACAAGACACAGAAACAAACCATATGAATGATTTGAATAATGAACATGTCGATAAAAATTATAAGAATTATAAAAATTATCCAAATATTACAAATGATGTTAATTATCAAGATAATAGAAATTTTCATCAGTTACATAATAATGATCATGTTAAAGGACAAAGAGGAAGAAAACCTTCTAAACATTTAAATGTGTCTCAACAAAATAATAAAAATGATACATATGAAAATTATCATAAGAATGAAAACTCAGAAAATAATCAAAATGATCATATACTTAATATAAACAAAGATATAACAGATAATAATAATAATAATAATAATAATTTACATCTTTCAAATAACGAAAGAATTAATAAAAATATATCATATGAAAATTTAAATACTGATCATACAACAAATGATCTCTTACAATCATCTTGTAAAGATATGAAAGCAGATAACTTTAATAAACATTATTCAAAAAATTCTTTAAATAAAAATCTTAAAAAAGAATTAGACGATGTTAATATGGTAAACAAAATTGAAAAAACAGGATCAACACCTGCAGGAGTATATATGATTAGAATTAATGGAGTTGTTCAAGCTTGGAGAGCTGAATGGAGAAGTCCAAGTGGTTGTAAAAGAACAAAAAATTTTGGAATTAATACTTATGGTACTACCTTAAGTAAAAAATTAGCTATCGAAATGAGAGCAAGAATGACTGGTGAATGTTTAGTTTCCGATGATGGTACTGTTTTTGATTATTCAACAAAAAAAGGAACTATGAGTAGTTGATAATTATCAAAAATATAAATGAAAGAGAAATTATTATATCACACTATTGTAAATAATAACACTAAAATATAGTTACACGTAAATATATATATATGTATATATTTATATATATTACCCTCTTTAAATAAATCTTTTTTTAAATATATTTTTTTTTTTTTTTTTTGTATATATACTAGTCAGCTATTATTTATATATTTATTTTAAAAAAAAAAAAAAAAACCTGAACCGTTCAGGTAATATTTTTTTTAGTAATATTTTACGATTTTGTTTTTTCTTTTTTTTGGTAATATACATTTACCATAACAAATAAATCTTTTTAAATAAAATTTAAATATTCTTTTAAAACATGTATTACAAATAAAAAATAAAATAAATAAATAAATAATAAATTAATAAAAATATATACACATGCAAAAAGACATATGCACATATACACATATACATATATGCCCATATACACATATACATATATGCCCATATACACATATACATATATGCCCATATACACATATACATATATGCCCATATACACATATACACACATACACACATACTCCTACATTAACAATTTATACTCATTTTCCCCTTTTTTATATTATAACAAAAATTTCAACACATTTTCCATTTACAATGCTGGAGTTTTAAAAACAAGTATGTTATATTTTTTATTTTTATTTTGAGCTGTCATTCTTAAATATTTATTTTTTACTATATTTACTGCACCAGCAAAACCCTTTTCTTCAGATATGAACACACACCATGTTCCTGGTTCTTTATTTTTTTCATGATAAAAATATGTTGCCAAATGAAATAAACTATTTGATAAATCTTCTTTAGTTATGTTTGGATTATTAACAAATTCATTTATAACATGTTGTTTAAAATTGTTTTTCATTTTATCATCCATATAAGAGAAATCAATAGTTACATGTGTTATATTTCTTGTTTGGAAATTTGTATAGTTTATAGATTTATAAAATAATTTGGATTTTAAGAAATCCTTGTGGGATATTTTTGTTGGCTGAAAACACATAATTTTATAATTTTCTTTAATAAACTTTTTATGTAAATTATTTGATATACATATTTCATGTACGGCTTTATTTCTTGGTAATGCTACATATTCTACAAGATGATTATATTTATATTCACATAATTCATTTTCTTTATTATTATTATTATTATTATTATTATTATTACTATTACTATTACTATTATTATTATATATACAATATTCTTCGTCATAAAATAATATTTTTTCTTTTAATAAATCAACATTCTTTTCAATATTTACATTATCTTTATTATGTACAAACGATCTTATACAACAATCTGAAAAACTAAAAAGTATATTCCATTTATTTCCATGTACCTTTTCCATTGCATGTTTCATTCTTTTAATAATCCTCATTATATTCTGCTTCTCATTATATTTACATATATATATATCATTTAAATGATCTAATAATATATCCTTATTTTCTGAATTTCTTAAGTTACTCATCTCTTTGTTATTATATATATTTAAAAAAACAGAATCTTCTTCTTCAACAATATCATCCCATCTATTTTCAAAAAAACAATTTTCATATGCCTTGTCATATGAACAATCATAATAATCAAACAATGTTTGTATAATATCACTTCCATCATTTTTATAACATGATAACTCATTCATATTTCCTAATTTATTTATAGTTGTAGCCTTCATACAACTAAAGTTAAAATCTATATAATTCTCATCCAAATAATCATCATAACAATCCTTTGTATTCTCATCAAGACAATCCTCTTCATCAAATTTTGTTAAGTTGTTTGAAGGTTCATTATGCATGCAACTATCTTCACTAACATGTAATTCTATACCAATATTATTAGTTGAATTATTTTTTTCAATATCACTCATTTTATCATTATATATTTCTTCATCTATTTTTTTTGTTTCCTCTACATGTTCCTCCTTTTTATGATCTTCCATTTTTTCTTTACTATCTAATTGTAGGTCATCCATCATATTTTCTTCACTATCTAATTTTAGGTCATCCGTCATATTTTCTTTACTATCTAATTGTAGGTCATCCATCATATTTTCTTTACTATCTAATTGTAGGTCATCCATCACATTTTCTTTACTATCTAATTGTAGGTCTTCCATAATATTTTCTTTACTATCTAATTTTAGGTCATCCATCATATTTTCTTCACTATCTAATTGTAGATCATCCATATTTTCTTTACTATATAATTTTAGATCATCCATATTTTCTTTACTGTCTAATTTTAGATCATCGATCATATTTTCTTCACTATTTGATTTTAGATCATCCATATTTTCTTTACTATCTAATTGTAAGTCGTCCATCATATTTTCTTCACTATCTAATTTTAGATCATCCATCATATTTTCTTCACTATCTAATTTTAGATCATCCATCATATTTTCTTCACTATCTAATTTTATATCATCCATCATATTTTCTTTACTATCTAATTGTAAGTCGTCCATCATATTTTCTTTACTATCTAATTGTAAGTCGTCCATCATATTTTCTCTACTATCTAATTTTATATCATCCATCATATTTTCTTTACTATCTAATTGTAAGTCGTCCATCATATTTTCTCTACTATCTAATTTTATATCATCCATCATATTTTCTCTACTATCTAATTTTATATCATCCATCATATTTTCTTCACTATCTAATTTTAGGTCATCCGTCATATTTTCTTTACTATCTAATTTTAGATCATCCATCATATTTTCTTCACTATCTAATTTTAGATCATCCGTCATATTTTCTTTACTATCTAATTTTATGTCATCCATCATATTTTCTTTACTATCTAATTTTAGGTCATTCATATTTTCTCTACTATCTAATTTTAGATCATCCATTTTTTCTTCATTCATCATATTATCATTGTCTGATATACTATGGTGGTCATATATCATAACATTTTCAACATTCAAAATGTCTTTATTAACATTTGTCATATTATCAGGGTTCATCATATTATTATCTTCATCTATCACATATTTTTCATCAGATATATCCTTTTTTATAACATCCTTTTCATAAGATATATCCTTATCCACCACATTATTTATAACGCTCTTTTTCTTCTTCTTTCTTCTTTTTTTTTTTTTCTTCTTCTTCTGAACATTATTTATTTGATTATCATTAGGCTTATTTTCCTTCACTTCACATATGCCCATGTCTTCCCTCTTAACATCTTCAGTTTTTACCTGCATGCAGTTCATATTTTCAACTTCCTCAATTATATTACTCTTATCATCCTCATTTACATCCTTTTTAGTATTATCCAAATTAACAACATGATCATCACTTTTATAAATTTCATCATTATTATTTTGTTCCTCATTTATATCATCTTTCATATTATTTTTTTCATCCTCATCCATACCATTTGTATCTTCTTCATTCATACTTTTTTCAATGTTTGATAAATCGACATAATCTAAATCGATAATATTATCCTCAATTTTATATATTTGATTATAATTATTTTCATCTTTATTCATATCCTCAATAATATTACTTTTTTCATCCTCGTCATAATTTTCATCTATTTTTTCTTCATCACTTTCTACTTTTATATCTTTATTATCTTCCACATTTTTATTTTCTTCTACATCTTTATTTTCTTCCACATTTTTATTTTCTTCCACATTTTTATTTTCTTCCACATTTTTATTTTCTTCCACATTTTTATTTTCTTCCACATTTTTATTTTCTTCCACATTTTTAGTTTCTTCCACATCTTTATTTTCTTCCACATTTTTAGTTTCTTCCACATTTTTAGTTTCTTCCACATTTTTAGTTTCTTCCACATCTTTATTTTCTTCTACATCTTTATTTTCTTCCACATCTTTATTTTCTTCTACATCTTTATTTTCTTCCACATTTTTAGTTTCTTCCACATCTTTATTTTCTTCTACATCTTTATTTTCCTCCCCCTTTTTACTATCCTCGCTTCCCCTTTTAGAGTTTGAGAAAAAATTCTTCTTTTTGTTATAAAAATTCTGAATACCCATATTAAAAATCTTATCCTTTTTGATTTTCCCATTTATTGGATTAAAATGTTTTATAGCATTATTTAAGTCTTTCAACCCTTTCTTATAAAAATTAATGTTGTTGAAAAAATTCATAACTCCATAACCATCATCCTTATCATCTTTCTTTTCTTCAACATTTTCATCTACCTCACCATCATCAAGATCTACTTTTACCTCTTTCTCACCATCATCAAGATATACTTTTACATCTTTCTCATCATCATCAAGATCTACTTTTACATCTTTCTTATCATCATCAAGATCTACTTTTATCTCTTTCTCATCATCATCAAGATCTACTTTCACCTCTTTCTCATTCAACTTGCTCTTTTTCATTTTCTGGAAAGAATTTCTCAAACTTTTTGATAATCTAAGTAAGCTGCTCTTCCTTTTCACTTTACTTTCCTTTCTATCTGTCTCCTTTGATATCCTGCTCATTTTTTCTTCCATATCTGAGACAGAACTAGTGTCTCCTTCTTTTAAATTCACCTTTAACAATTCTTCTTCCATATTTTCATAATCATCATATGACATATTTGTACTACTTTTTCTATGAACATTATCATTCATATCATATTCATTATCCACAATATTATTGTCAACATTTTTATTATAACTTCCGATGCTTATTTCCACATCCATCTCATTAGTCATATCAACAATTTTGTTATCACAATTTAAAAATGAATGATTATTTTTTATTTGTACCTCCACATTTTTCTCATCCATATTTATATATTCCAACTCCCTCTTCTCATATTTCTCCTCTTCAACATCTTCATCATTTTTAATATTTTCATCATTTTTAATATTTTCATTATTTGCAACATCTTCATCATTTGCAACATCTTCATCATTTTCATTTCCATCCAACATTTCTTTCAAATCACATAATTCTTTTCTCTTTTCATTTTCTAAACTTTCTAACCACATGTAATAAACCGAATCGACTAATACATTCATACTTTTCTCATTAAGAAAAATCATATTATTTCCTATTGCCCAATCCTTTTCTCCTATTTTCATATATTCCAATATTTCTTCACATAGAATTTTATTATCATCTGATTCGAAATTATCAAAAGGATTAGTTGTATGATACATACCATCCATGTTATTCATATTCTCATATGTATGAAGAGTATCATCAGACTTATGATTGATTTTCTTGTAATTCTTTAAACATTTAAAAATCTGCACAAATTCTAAAAAGGAAAACATGTGAGGAAAATATTCATCCTTAAACTGATCTGCTTCTATCATCATATGAAAATTTGTAACTTGATTCAACACAAGCTTCTTATCGAAATGATGAACCACTTCAGTGTTGTTTTTTTTCCTGCATGTATTTATACACATAATAAAATGACAAAAACTTTTTTCTATATAATTTGCTATTTCTAATAAATTATTTCTTAATAATGTTACAGCCATTTGTTTATTTGGATCATACTCTTTTTTAAATAATTTAAAATTGGTATGAACAGTAAATCTTTTATTTTCTTCCATTATTTTCCCACTTGTATCATAATCATAAGAACTACAAAATTGTTGCATATATTTATTGTCTGATTTTTTGATCATTTCAATAAACCCACGTGTTAATATGTCTACATTTTTTTCTATAAAATATTCTGTTTTATAAGATATCTGACTACAAGAATGAACTATAATAAACGCTTTATTTACTTCCAATGAATTCGCTTTAATATATGGATTTTTTATAAATCTATTTACAATAGTTGAACATAAATTACTTTTATCAAAAGATTTTTTCATACTTATATTTTCTAACAAAGAAAATAAAGATCCTTCTTTAGATATTAATACTTTATATAATTGTTCATTATCTATATAAATCGAATCACATGATAATTCCAACCCTTCTTGTTTATACATCTGTTCCCTTTTTTTATAATAAAAATCTGTATATACCTTTAATATAAATTCATTTGTTGTATTTATTAAAAATTGTTCCAAAGAATTTTCTTTTAAATTCTCAAAATAAATGATATCCAAAATATTTATGTAATTATCATTTTTTTCACTCTTCTCATTTTCACATATTCCATTATTTTCATTTATCTCTTTTGTATTATGTATTAATTTATCATTATATTTTGTAGTAATCTTACATATGACCCAGTTTAATAATTCTTCATAGCATGTTTTCATAAAACGCTCGATTTTTTTTTGCACTTTCATTTCATTTTGACCCTTCATCAAAATTATTTCATTTAATAAATAACCAGAAGTAAAATATTTTAAAAACATTTCAGCGTCGATACCTAAGAGTTTACTAGCTACTAAAAAGATATAAGTATTTTTGTCTAGACATTCAGATGAATCCATATTTGATAAATTAGATGATCCTTCATAGGATGAACTAGATGAAGATCTTTTTGATATACTCATTATTTGGGATTCATCTATATATTCAAGTTGTTCTTGTAATTGTTTATAATTTGATGGAAATTCACAAATAAAATGTTGTCTGAATAAAGATTTTTTAGGACTTTTTATCATTTGAATATTTCCTAATAATAATATAGCTGATAAAATTGAAAAGAAAAAATCTATTTGTTTTATATCATCATCAAATATAACATGTAATGATGTTAATAATTGTACGAAATTTTGTTCATCATTGGAATTATCACGAATACAATCATTTTTTAATATATTATAATCTTCTAAATTTTTAAAAAAATATTTTTTCTTAAAATTTTCTGTTGATCCATTTAAAATATAATAAAATATATGAAAATTATTTTCATCACTTCTTCTATTTATTAAACGTTCTTTATCAAATAAAAAATTTTTCATATATATATGTTTAATTTTGTTTTTATCCATTTGTAACATACAATATTTAGCATATCTATTACAATTGTTATTTTTACTTGTTTTTGCATTTCCAAGTGCTTCCATAATTATATTACCATGTTTTAAGATTTCTAATATATTAATATTATCATCATTCTTTATTTCTAATTTTTTTTTTTCGTGTGGGGTGAGGCAAGGCACTGTTTGTGTTATCCTTTCATTACTAAAAAAATTTAATAAACTATTAAATATTTTACTCTTACCAGATCCTGATTCTCCTGTTATAATAATTGATTGATTCTTTTTTAATACATTTATATATTTTAAAGCAGTCATACCAACATCATATTCATTCAATTTTAAATCATCACTAGAATGCCTATATTTATACTTTTCAATTACTTCATTACATATAACATTAATATTATTTATTTTATTACATGTATTATTTTCATAATTATTTTCTTTTTCTACAGGATTCACATAAATTAATAATGGCCCCATCTTTGTAAAAAAAATATTTTTTTCATATCTCCCATGCAAATGATATAATACTGTAGCTTCATTAAAATGTTTTAATTTAATCATATCATCTTCATCTAATGAAAATGGATTATTATTATTAGCATTGTATAAATGTTTGGATTCACACACAAATGTAGAACCATTTGTCTCATTGTCATATTTTGCTAATACTATGTGATCGTCACTTTTTTTTTCTAATATACGACATAAAATATATAAAACATCTTCCTCTTCATATGTGGACGGAATTTTATTGCACCACACCAAATCCCCTTCCTTGAACTGTTGTTCTTCAGGGTTTATCATAATTAAAATTATGTATCAAAAAAAAAAACATATAAAATAAAAAAATAAATGGAAAAAAAAAAATATATATATATATATATATATATACAATAATTTTTACACAAAATGGGCACAAATAAATATAAATTATTTTATATTTTATTAATTTAATTTTTGGCTTAATATTTTATATAGTGCAAATAATTTTTTAATGTTTCAAAAATTTGGGGAAAAAAAAAAAAAACATATACTTGGAGAATAGTGGAAAACACACACGTTTGAGATATGGACTAATTTTGCAATAATTAGATACTAACAAGTACATATATATACATATATATATATCCTAATCAGTTGCAAAGACTTGTTATTTTTATTTTTATTTTTTTATATTCAAAATTTTTATGTTTTGTAGATTGATCATTACATATATATGTATATATTTATTCTCCACATTTCAATGTATAATTAATATATATATATATATTTATATATGTTTTTTTTTTTTTTTTTTTTTTTTTTTTTAGCTAGTTATAATAAATAACAGCTATTCTATGAGAAAAAAAATAGAACATGTTAATGCACCTATTTAATTTGTTCTTTATATTGTTTATTATATATATATATATATGTATATTTTTTTTTTTTTTTTTTTTTTTCACCTGTACTGTTCATAATTTAAGATTCAAAAAAAAAAAAAAAAAATTTTCCACATTTACAAAAATATATAAAGGTACAATGAATTTAAAAATGAAGCAACGGTAACTTTTTTTTTTTTTTTTTTTTGTTCTTCATAATTGATATATGTATATATAAATTAAAATATATAAATATAAATAAATAAATAAATAAATATATATATATATATATATATATATATATATATTTTTATTCATTTTTATCTTGTGTGGAAAATTGCATGTTTACCATTTTGTGAATTTACATAAACATTTTTATATATCGAAAGAATTAAAAAAAAAAAAAAAAAACACACACACACACAAAAATATAAACATAAATATATATATATATATATATTTATTTATTTATTTATATATATATTTTTTTTTATATACCCATACTATTCTCAATCAATTTCAAAGAAATATCCACTGTTGCTATAAATTTCCATAATGTTTGCTCGTAAAAATTTGTTTCCCCTTGGGTTTCAATTTGTTGTAAAAATTGTGGTGTTATATTTTTGTCCTGTACAATTAGAAAGTAAGACATTAATAAACCGAATTTCTTAATATTTTCTTCTGAGAAAAAATGTTCGTTTTTTAAAAAAATATTAATAACATTATGATTATATTGTATACATGCATTTTTTGTATCATAATATAACCACTGTTCAGATGTTCTAGATTGGATACTTGAATGTTTCTTTATAATAAAAAAATAATTCGAATTAAAAATTTGTGGATAAACATTTTTGTTAAATAAATTACATATTTCTTCACCAATAAGTATAAATATATTATGTCCTATATGTTCTTTTTTTATAATATCGTTTAATTGATTAATCCTTTTTATTATTTCATCCTTTATATTCTCATATTTATCATCACTATTCTTCGCTTTGTTTAATATACCATTTATACTACTACTATCAATTTTATTATTATTATTTAAAAACAAATCATAAGAAGAATGAAAAAGAAAAACATTTGCCTTCTCACTATTTTTAAAAAATTCATTTAAGGTTATAATATCAAAATGGTCGTTATTTTTAAAAGGTATAAAATATAATTTATTTTTATCTAATATCATATTTGTAACAAGGAATGCATTCATCTTCTGTTTTGTTGATTGGAATATTACAGGTAAATTTAACTGTTCTTTTAATTCTATATTCTGATAATACAAATAATTTAAACAACTACTATACATATTAATAAAAGCAACACTATGACTTTTTTTATATTTATCTATTACATATTTTAATTTTAAAGTATTAATAAATGATGGGGAATTTTCATCAAGTATACATGAAACAACAGCTAGACCTTCACATGTGTTAGAAAAGGATATCATTGTATTTTTTATATTATTTGTATTTATCCCACCTATTAATATAATTGGTGGAATCATATTTTTATAATTAACATCAGTATTATTATGATTTTTTATAAGTTTCCCTTTATCATAAAGATATTTTATTTTATTTTCAAGAATGCGTATTTGTTCTTTTAAACCTTGTTCATTTGATACAATTGTTTTTTTAGTTGTTGATTCATATAAAGTATGATCATGTGCTATATAGTCTATTCTATTATTGATACACATTTCTATATCTTTTTCATCACTAAAATTTATAGTAGCACCAATAATTTTATTTTCACCTAATATATTTCTAGCATGATATAAAGGTATATCGCTCTTCCCTAAATGAACTCCATCCGCATTAACAGATAAACATATATCTAATCTATTATTTATAATAAGAGGAATATTAAAAGGTATTAATAAGTTTTTCAATTTTACTGCTGTATTATAAAAATATATATCATCTGATTTTTTTAATCTTAATTGTATTAATCCGACCCCTCCTAAAACACCCTGTATTATTTTATTAATAAATGTTCCGCATACATTTTCTTTATCTTTCAAAAACTTATCGTCAGTTACAAGATATAAGGAATAGTCCACACACCTTTTAAATGATTTGCTAGCTTTTCCAATGTTCATCTGAAAAAATGACAAACACTCAATTAATAAGTAACCATTATTACTTAGATAATATTATATATATATATATATATATATATATATATATATATATGTTTAATCGTTTTATTTTTATTTTATGTGCAAAAATGATGACTAAAAAAAAAAAGTTTTTACCAAATGTTCATATTTTTTTTTTTTTTTTTTTTTTTTTTTTTTAGCTAGCTATTATTGAGAACATATATTATATATATATATATATATATGTGGATTATATTTAAAAGAACAATTTTAATTTTACTTTAATTTTACTTTAATTTTACTTTAATTTTTTACTTTATTTTATTTTTACTTTAATTTTATTTTATTTTTTACTTTAATTTAATTTTATTTTTTTTTGCATGTCACTTTTTAAGGATACGAATTTTTTTTCATAGGCTGCATATTCCTTAATACTTTGTATAGTTTTTTTTTTCAAGTGAGTATTAATTTCTTGTAAGGCATTTGTTGAACGTTGATAAACATATTGATGGAGTTTATATTTGTTGGTTAATTCGTTTGTTATTTGTTTTCTATCTTTTAAAAATTGTTTTTCTTTTATTTTTATATCTTTATATTTTTGCACTAATGTATTATGTTTTTGTAAGAGATCTTTTTTTTTATTTGTCAAATTTTGTTTATATATGTTCATATCATTAATAGAAAAATTGAAAGGTAATGTATGTATATTTTTATCTCTTAATGATTCATACATAATATTAGCTTCTTTAATTATTTGATGTTGTAATATTCTTTTAGTTTTAAGATCTTGCATGTCCTTTTGAAACGAATGATAAAAATTATTTATATTTTTTAATATATATCCTAATTGATATATTAAATCTTTATATAATAATATTTTTAAGTGTGCAATTTTGTTATCATTATTTATATATTTAATATAATTAAATAGTTGTTCTTTCATAGGTATAGACATTAAAGATAAAAGTTGTGTATCTACTTTTTTTAATATATCATGTAATTCTTTTTTATTATAATAATGTGAATTTATATTCATAAAAGGATCAGAATATAATAAACAATTAATATTTTCATCGTTTATTATAAAATTATCTTTTATATGGTTATATGATTTTATTATATTTATTATTCTTTCTATTAGTTTAAAAGAATTAATATTATAATCTTCTATTTGTAAAATATTTTTTAATTTATTTATATAATACATATTATTATCATTCTTAAAAATTATTCTGAATGGAGACCCTTTAATATGTACTTTATTTAAAGTGACATGGATTTCTCTATACATATTCTCATAACTATTAATATTATTATTATTTTCAATATTATTTTTTATATATTTATATATCACTTCATATGTTCCATTATTTAAATCTTGAATATTAATTATCTTTATATCACCTATACCTTCTACTTCCAAAATGTCTCCACCTTTACATATTTTATTTTCATAAGCATCATAACATTGTATAAAGAAATTATTAAATGTTTTATTGAGTTCTTCTTCCTCTTCTTCTTTTGTAAATTTTAAAAGATGCATTTTTTTTTTTGTCTTCTCACTATCCTTGTCATCTTTTTCTTGGGTCTTAATAGATACATGATGAAGAGGGGATTCACACGACACATTATAATCACAATGATTATCATAAAAGGAGGATGCATTATTATCATATGATAATATTTCTTCACTTGTATCATAAGGAATAATTAATTTATTTGTAATATCATTCTTATAAATTACACAGTTGGGTGCATACGCTTCTGAAGCTTTTATTTCAATAAGATATGGAGATTCAGCTATATGTTTTTTATTATAAAATATTGATAAATAATAATATCCACATTTTCTTAAATTATAAGTAATAATATAACTACCATTCTTTAGATCTCTTACATTACATTTTAGACTCTCTTTGATTAATTTATTAGATTCTTCATCATATTCTAAATTATTATTTAAGTATCCATCTTTCATGGTATCATTGTATGTTATTATATTATTATTATAATGATGATGGGTATGATTATTAAAAAAATCTTTTTTTTTTATACAATTTGTGTTTTTTTTTTTATTTTGATTATTATGTGTATTTGTGTTGTATGTATTTATTTCATTGAATTTATTTTGATGTGTATCTATTTCATTGAATTTATTTTGATGTATATCTATTTCATTGAATTTATTTTGATGTATATCTATTTCATCGATTTTATTTTGATGTGTATCTATTTCATTGAATTTATTTTGATGTGTATCTATTTCATTGAATTTATTTTGATGTGTATCCATTCCATTTGAATATTTTCCATATATATGTTCATTATTTATAACATTTGGAGTATAATATTCCATTTCATCATGACATTCTTGATATGTATCATAATTGTGTTCATTTTCTTTTGAAGAATATTGACCTACATTTTTATAATTAGAAAAGTTGGCATTTATATTATATTTGTTATGATTTATATTGATTAAAGAACAATGTTTATCATATAAATATTTATTAAAAAGATTATTATTTATAAATTTTGCATACATATTATTATTATTATTATTATTATTATTATAAGATTGAGAAGTTGTATATTCATTCTTATTATAATTTAATTTATCGACTTGATCTTTTCTTTTTATATATACTTCTAATATACAATTTTCTATATATATACATTCTTCATTTGTATTTAATGTTTCTATAATAATTTCATTTGTAATACCTGCTGTTCCTTGATATAAATGTTCTCCTTTAACTTTACATAATTTATTATCTATATTTAAATTTTTATATTGTTTATATTCTATATCATTATTATTTGTATTATCATATACATTATATATATGATTATATCTTTTATTATTATATAGATAATCATTTATATATATATTATTACATTCATTTATAACTTTATCAATATATTTTTTCCCTATAAGTTTACTATTATTTAAATATTTCTCATTATCATTGTCTCTTTTCTTTTTTTCTTCTACCTTTATATCATGATTATTATTTTTTTTCTTTTCTTTTCTTTTATTTCCTTCTATATTATATTTTAATATATCGTTCAATTGTTCGATGGCATATACACTACTCATTATAAAAAAAAAGGAGGAAATAAAAAAAAAAAGATATTCCTTTTTTTTAAAGGTATATTATATGTATAATATATATATATATATATTTAAATTTATTTATATATTATCATAATATGGACAAATGATTTACTTTTAAAATTTTTTTTTTTTTTTTTTTTTAAAATGGAGAGCATACCAGTTTGCTCTACTGTTGCATATTTTAAATATTTTTAAAACATAAAAAAATATTTGATTCATAAATATAATATATAGATGAAAAAATAATAAAATAATAAAATATAAAATATAAAATATAAAATATAAAATACTTCACAATATCATATATATTTATATTTAAATGTATGTATATCATAAGATGACACATGCATGTGCGTATGCAGATTAAAAAAAAAATAACACGCACATATATAATATATTTGTATGTAATATATGTTATATTTATATCTTCTATTTTTTTGTATATATATAATAACTGCTATTGTAGTATTTTGAAAATTTGAAAGGTTAATAAATTATTTAAAAAAATAAATAAATATAAACAAATAAATAAATAAATATATAAATATATATACAAATAAATATATTACACATGAATTATTTTAATAATGACGATAATTATAAAATTATCACTACATAAAAAAAAAAAAAATAAAAATAAAAAAAATGAAAATAAAAATAAAAATACATATAAACATATAAACATATATTTTACATATATATGTTTACATGTTTACATGTTTACTTTTTGGTGGTTCCATATTTTTCTCTTTAAATATTATAATTACCAAAAAAAAAAAAAAGTGTCTACCAATTAGTTATGTCCAATTTTTTTTTTGAAGAGAAGGTTGCTTTAAAAAGATGAAACGTTCCATGATTAAATGCGTGAAATATATTTTTTAAAAACGAATTAATAGTTTCATCATATATACAATCATTTGAGTTTACATATAAAGTATATTTATCATCATGCATAGTATCATATAATTTCATAAACAATTTTTCTTTATCTTTATATTGAGAAATAAATAAATTATGTTCTTGATCATTATTATTAATATATTCATTATTATTATTATTATTATTATTATATAATGAATTCATTATATAATTTTTATGATATTCATTGCAGCAGAATTTTTTTCTTTCTTTCTTTTTATTATCATTTGATACTTGTAAAAAGTCGAAATTAGAAATAACTTCTTGTTTAGATATTTTTTTAAATATATCAATATTATTACATGAACAATTTGAAAATTTCTCAACAGATTCTGAAAAAATATTCTGAGCACATCCAAAAAGACATCCCTTTTCACATGCCATTAATTCAATATAATCTATTCTTCCAATAAATCTAAGATTATATGTAATATTAATATTATATTCATTTTTATTATCATCAAGATGTGATATCTGTTCATCCATATTTTTATAATTCTTTATGTTCTCATTCTTTAATTCTTTTATTTTTCTCAAAACATTATGCATACTCTTAAATCCATATGATAAGATAACCCTAAACACACAAATATTATTCTTAAATAATGATAAAACAATTATATCTTCATATTTTAAATTTAACTCCAATTCTTTATCAACTTGAAAATTAAATATTTCTTTACACACATATTTAAATATTTCTTCTCCATATCCCATAGATATATTATTTTTATGACTGCTACGAATTAAATAACGTAAAAATAAATCATCATAAATATATTTCATATATTTTGTTTCTTCAAAATATGATAATATTACTTTATTTTTTTTATTTTCTTCTTTTTCATTTATAGTGTCGCCATATAAATCTTCATCAACACTACAAACATTATTACTACTACTACAACTATTAATATTATTATTATTGTTGCTATTATTTTTATTATTATTTTTATTATTTTTATTGTTTCTGTTTGTGTTTTTTTCCTTTAATATATCAGACAAACCACTTGTTATATTATTTGACCCATACATATAATATTTACCTGTTCTTTTTATAAGCTTATATATATTATCAATATTTAATTCAGGTAATGTATAAAAATCAATGTTCATATTTTTTATCATTTCAATCAATTCAACTGTTGTCATAACTGCATCAACACCATAAAATTTGTTTTTATTTTTTTCATTTCTTACAAATATATTATAATCAATATTTTGAACAGATAAATAATTCTTCATATTATTTTCTATACTATTCTGTTGTTCTTCATATATTCGACAAGCTTCCAATTTTTTATCAAAACAATATAATAAATAAACATGATTTATATCATATATATTTAAAACATCCATATTGTTTAATACGGTCATATTATTATCATTATTGTCATTATTATCTATATATTTTTTTTTTGTTTTTAATAAATTTTCATTCAATCTATAATTTCTATTAAAATATTTATTACATATACTTATCCAATTAAATTTATAATTATATAATTTAAAAAAATTATTGTAAATATAATAATCATTTAAACAAGGATATGTATTTATAACACTGTTATGTAAATGCAATATTTTTAAAATAATCCCTTGAATATCTTGACTACTTTTTGTCTTACTAAAACTATTTAATATATCATCATCAAAATTTTTTTCTCCATATAAAACAGTACCACTACAATGAGAACATATAAGTGGAAGCGTTTTCTTTCCTATTTGGTTTTCTATATGTTGTAAAGACAATGTATTACTTGAATTATTTGATAATAATGAAACGAATTTATCTTCATCACAAGTATTATTCATACTATTCATATTATTCATATTATTCATACTAACCATATTTCCCATATTATCATTATGTGAGGGGATTTTCTTTTTTGTTTTATTCTTATCATTAAATATTTTCGATATTAATATATTTTTTTTCTTCTTATGATTCATATTTTCAACATGACCATCTGAACGATATATATTATTTTCATATACATCATTATTTTTAAAAAAATATTCAAGAAATTCTTTTTTTGCTTCATTCAACGTTATTAATTCTCCTAAAGATGAATCATATACATAATCAAAATTTAAAGATTTAAAAAAAAAACATAATTTCTTTTGAATTGTTAATACTGGTAATTTGTAATATACAGATAATGCTGTTACACTCTGTAAAGATAAAGACATAATATTAATTTTTTTTTTTTTTACTGTATTTATTATTTCTATATAATTCTGACTTTTTAAAAATGTAGTTTCTTCATTCGTAACACAACCACTACATGCTAAACAATCCGTTAACGATATTTCTCCTCTTTCTTTTTTATTATAATAATTCTTTTTTTTTATTTTCTTTATATTTATTAAATTTGGTCTCTCAACTTCTATAATATTTTCATTTTCTTTATTATCATTAGATGAATTATTATATAAAAAGGGCTTAATACATTTCTCAGCTTCATTGTTATAGTCATTTAAATTCTCTAATTTAATTGAATTCGAAAACATGTTGTAATTCTATTTTTTACTTTATGCGATCAAATTTATACTTACGACCACAATAATACATTTTCTTAAATACATACATTTTTTTTTAAAAAAATAAAAATTAAAAAAAAAAAATATATATATATATTATTATTATATATATATATATATTTTAATAAGTTGGCAAGAAATAAGCTCTACATGAGCATAGAAAGATAAAGAATAAAAAAAAAAAAAAAAAAAAAAAATTTTTTTTTTCTAATTTGCCATTAAGAAAAATAAAATAAGAACATATAAATATAAATATATTTAATAGTTCTTTCTATTTTTATTTATTATATGAAATAAATAAATATAAAAATATATCAATATATGAATATAATATAAATAATATTATTTAGATATGTGAGGCGCGAGCAAATAAAAAAAAAAATATATATATATAATATATATATATATATATATATATATATATTTATATATTATTATTATATTTGGCCTATCCTTAAAAAAATATTATGGTCTACAAAAATTTGAACATTACAAGAGTATTTTATTTTTATTGTTATATTTATAATTCATATTAAAAAAAAAATATATTATATATATATTTAAATAATTATATTAAATGAAAAAATTTTAATAATAAGATATCTTAATATTTATAAAGTTCAATTTTTTTTTTTTTTTTTTTTTTTTTTTGTATATTTTTTGAAGTTCTCTTAACTTTTCATATGTAAAAATATAAATATATAAATATATGTATATATATTTTATAGCGATATATAATAAATATATATCACTTCATATATTTTTTTTGGCGTGACAAGGTGTGCAATTAATTATATATTTATATGCATATAAATAAGAATATCTTAAAATTAATTTTGAAACTAAAAAAAAAAAAAAAAAAATTAAAATTCCACAAAATGAATCGGTGGCATGAAATATATATATATATATATATATATATATATAATAATATGTATTTATTCTTCTTTTATTTTTTTTCTATGTGTAATATATGTACGAATAGGGGTAATAAAAACATAGGAAGTAACATAGGATTATTATATATACGCAACATTATAAATATAAATATAACTACACATATATATATATATATATATATATATATATATATATATATATATGTAGGTATGTATGGTTAAACACATATAATCAAAATGAAATGCAACATGTAAAATATAAATGTTTTAAAATTTAAAATACTTTTAAAAAAATATATATGTATAGAAGAATAAAAAACTACACAAATGCTTATATTTAAATATATAAAACATTTTTATTAAAAATATCACAACATATATAATTATATGTATATATATATATATATATATATATATATATTTATTTATTTATATGTAGCGTAAAATATAACAAGGTCCAACAATATATATATATTATATATATATATATATATGCATGTAACAAATTTTTTTAAAATAAGGTATTTAAAGAAATTTTAAATATGCAGAAAAAAAAAAAATAATAGAAACAATATGTATAATATAATTTTTTTTTTTTTATTTATTTTCATAAATGAATAAAATCAAGTCGGTATTTTATTTTATTTTATTTTTATTATTATTATTTTTTTTTCCTTATGCTTTAATAGGCTGTCTACTTTTATATTTCTTGATTTTCTTCTTTGAATATAGATAAAGGAAAAAACTTCCTAATGCCATTATAAGTGCTTTAGAACATATAATTAATAACGTAATTTTTAAACCTGAACTTTGTTCACGACATTTTTCACTTAAGTCACCCTATAAAAATAAAAATAAAAAGAATATAATAAAATGAAATCATATACATGTTAAAAATATCATACATATATATGTATATTTATTTATTCTATTTTTTTTTAAAATTAAAAATTTTCAAATTACATTTCTTGTTACAACACAGTCTGGAGATAATGTTCCCTTAATCTTTCCAGTAATGATGGTCCATGGAATATCACTATATGGAAAAAATATATATATACACACATATATATATATATTAATGTATGTACATATATTTTATTCATTTATTTATTTTTTTATGAACAGTTCAGGTAATTTTTCACTTTTCCAAAAAAAAAAAAAAAAATGGTGTACTATATATTTTTTTTCTTACCCGAATAAATGAGAAATAAATGATGACATTCCAATTGAAAAAGCTCGAATATTTTGTGGCACACACACCATAATACCAATATTATGACCAGGCTAGGTGAAAAAAAAAAAAAAAAAAAAAAAAAAAAAAAAAAAAAATATATATATATATATATATTTAGCTAGCTGTGTTTAATAAAAATATGAACAAGATAATATTTTCCTTTTAACAAAGTGACATAAAAAAAAAATATGTATATGTATATGTATATACATATATATATATATATATATATATATATATATATATATATATATATATTTATTTATATTTCTTACCATTGCGGAGAAGAGAAAGGTCAGACCTAATGTCATAACAAATGTGAACCAGTACATATTACTAATAAAGGGTATCATTAGAACCAAGACACTTGCAATTATTAGAATGAAAAATGTCTGCAAACCTACAATTCTTAAATATTCATGAACAAGTACATCTTTGTTATATATTTTAATTTTCTTTTCATTATTTTTTATGTGTTCATAATTTTTATCAATATTTTGTATATTTAGATTGTAAAAATCCATTAGGAATCCTCCGAAGAAAGTACCAATGATGGATGACAAGCAAGCGCATAAACTACAAGTAACAGTTGCTGCTTTATAAGAAGGGAAGATGTTAAGTGCATATAAGATTGGAGCTCCATAAACTAGATAGCATTGAATCATATCTGCATGTGCTGTTAAAGCAATAACTAATAATAAGAAGCTAATATTAGTAATAGTAGTATTAACTAATAAGCTTAAGTTTAGTTCTGTATTTTTATCTTCATCAAGTGTTTCTATACTATTTTCGATTTCGATTTCAAGGAATTTATCTCTTTTGTCTTTACTATATGAACGTTGTGCTGGATTTAAATATAGATCATCATTTCCATAAGCTTTAACTGTATACATTTTATCAAGGTTATTATTTATATAACTATTATTACCACTATGTCGTTCGGTATAATCATTATTTGTCATATCATTTTCATTGTCATATGAATTAACACCATCATTATGATTTAATTTTTGAGAAGAACTAAATGAAAGATTATTTGTATCATTTTTATGTAGACCATTATTTCTAAACATGGCATCTTCTTCATAAATAGCAGCAACCATATTTCCTTTTTTATTTAATTTAAAGTTTTCATCATATGATTTATGATCAGAATAGTCGGTTGAATGTTTATTTTTTGAATTATCTGTGCTATCATCAATACTTTTTCCTGATGATATATTTTTTAAATTAGAAATATTGGACGTTTTAGCACTAGATAAATTATTCTGATCATTAACATTATCGTTTCCTTTAGTTAATTGCTTTTGGTAATTAGTACTAGCTTTATTACCATCTTGACAATTACCACCATCATTATTATTATTGTCATTGTTATTATTATTATTGTTATTATTATTGTTGTTGTTGTGTATATTTGTGGTATCATCAGTTGAGTTATGATTATTTTCTTTTTTATTATTCTCATTTGTTTTATGCGATTCATCATTAGCAGCTTTTGTTTTAAAATCATTCGAAAGGGAAGGGTCGTCATCTTGTTTACTTTTGGTTCTGTCCTTGATACTCTTTGAGCTTTTCATTGTGTTATTTCTATACATACCTTCTTCCAAACATTTTTGTGGCTGTGATTTTTCGAGTTCCCTTCTGCTTTTTTCATCTTCATATGATTTAAGTAGGCTTTCATCAAAAAGATAGAAGCACATGAAAAAAAGGAAAAAAACAAATCCTGATATTAAAAAGTATTGAGCAATGCTAATTTTCATAAGTGGTAATGCAACAGCTAGTAAATATCCGACACAACCACCTAAAGGAAACATAGCTATAAAGATACTAATCCATGAGCCTGCTCGATCTTTTGAATATGAATAAATAAGAGGAGGGATAATTGTTATAAATGCAGCCTCACTAAAACCACAAAAAAATCTACTAAACATTAAAGTATAATATGAGCCAACAATAAATGAGAAACCTGTAAGTAATAGAGCTAAAGAATTCTGGAATAAAAAAATATCAGTTATTTTAAATATACTATATGCTGAAGCTAATGAACCACTTAAAATAGAATTTATACTTAATCCAAATACAAACACTGAAGTAAGAAATCCAATGTGTACATCAACATTTGTAGCATCATATATTTCTTTTAAATATGATGATAAATAATCATAAGAACCAGGTATAATACCTCTATTTACATATATTAAAAAATGTATTATTGTTATTATTGTATATATAAAATAAAATGTATTCACTTTCTTTTTTAATCCAAATAAATATTTATCTAACCCTGAAAAACATACATACTTTTCTATTTTACCACATCCATCTATTAAATCATCATCAATATTTGATAATACTTTTTTTCCTTTCACTTCATTAGTATTAGATTTTAAAAATTCGCCTTCATATTTTTTACTTTCATTTTTCTTCAACCTTGTCTCATTAGAATTAATTACTTCGATTTTTTCAGTTGAACTCATTGTTCATCTTTTTTTTTTTTTTTTTTTTTTTTAAATCTCCAAATGGTTTTTAGCTAGCTACTCAAACTAAGCAACAACCCAAAACGGTACACGCAAATAAAAATAAAATGAATAAATAAATAAATGAATAAATATATATATATATATATATATTTATATATGTGTATTATTTACTCATTTAAATGATTACACAAAATATACACACGTGTATATAAATCTTTACAAAGCGTTTACAATATATTTGTTATATATTATATTTTTTTTAAAATAAAAAATTAAAACGGTTAAAATATACACATATATATATATATATATAAATATATATAATTAAAATATGGCCTTTTTTAAAAAGGTATAAAAAAGAAATAACACATATTAAAAAAAAACCATATTAATATAATATATATATATATATATAATTATATATATTAAATAAAAATAAATTAAAGAAATAAGCCATAAACATATATGCACACATATATTATATATATATATATATAATATATTTCAAAATGTAGCAAAATTCATATATTAAATGTATTCTTAAGAAATAATAAATAATCACATATATAAATATATATATATCACACATATATAATTATATATACATATATATATATATATATTTTATTTATTATCATGAAATATCTTTTTTTGCTTTTAAAATATACATAGTCTTATATCATACTATTTTATAGTAATTATTAAAGAATAAAAAAAAAAAAAAAAAAAAAATTCCATAAAAATTAAAAAAATTAAAATGTTAATCAAAATGGTAATATGAAACAATATATATATTATATATATATAATAAACATATAAAATATTTATTAAAAAAAAAATATATATTCCTATTTTGCTTAAAATAAATATCATACATACATATATATATATATATATTATAATATGTACATATAAATATTTTATTTTAATACACTTCGTATTTTTATATTTATTTAATGATATATGTATGCATAAACTACATTCTAATACACTTTTATATACCACTCAAATTATTTTATTTTTCTTATATATGTAATATATTATTTTAAAATTATTTTTTTTATATATATAAATAAAATAATAATTACACAGTAGGGAATACACTTTTTTCTTTTTTTTTTTTTTTAAGAATTATCCTTTATAAAAATATTATAATGATAATTATTATATAAAAGAATATAATAATATATATATATTATATATATTATATATATTATTATTATTATATTTTATTTCACATTTGAATTGGTTTTTTTCCACCTTGTGTTTTTTTTTTTTTTTTTTTTTATATATTCATAAAAAAATATATATATATAAAGCTTATAACTAATATTATATTTATATTAAAAATATAAAATATTTGTTATATATAAAAAATATATTTTGTATATTTTAATATACATATCTTAATATGTATAAATATTACATTTATGAAGGAAAAAAAAAAAAAAAATATATATATATATATAATATGATCATAAATATATTATATTTGAAACAAAATTTTTATTTATTTATTTTTTAATTATTATTTTTTTGGGAATGTTCTATTTTTTAGATAATTACAATTAAAAATGTTTTTTTTTTGTTTTATTCTTTAATTTCTTTATTTTCTTTTAGGTTTTTATAATTTTCTACTTTTTTGCAAAAACAAAAATTAAAAAAATTGATTTTCCGGATAATAATAAAAAAAATATATATTTATATATTTACATATATATAACAATAATAAAAAGAAAGATTTTATAAATACATATAAAAAATTACGCATTTATCATATAATATAAATAACTTATTATATTCTCTATATATATTATATATATATGTATAAATATTTATTATATACGTACATAATAATATTTAAAAAAAATTGAAAGAAAAAAATTTCCTTTTTTTTTTCTTAAATTTCTAACTATATTATATATTATGTGTATAATATAAAACTAATGCATATAAGAATAAATATAAATATTATATATATATATATATATATGATAATTTTATTATTATATTATTTATAATAATATTGTGTAAAAGTATAATATATATATTTACTTATTCATATATTAATATTTTTTATATATTTAGAAAGGATAGATATAATATTATAAATACGTTTTCTTTATTTTTCCAGCACGATTCTTTCATTTTTTATTTACACTTGAAAAAAAAAAATATATATATAAATATATATATATATATATATATATATATATAATATATATATTTAAAATTCACTTTTCTATGTTTAATACTTATCGTTTATTTTATTAAAATACTTTTCGACAAATTTTTTTTTTTATAATTATAATTTTTTTTTTTTTTTTTTTATTAATTTATTTATTCTGATTGTGAATGAAAAAAGAATGTATATATAAATAAGGCATTAAAATAAAATATATATATATGTATAATTATTTTAATATACTCATAAAAAAAAATATATTTTTTTTTTCTACCATAACAACATGTGATGTTTTTACAAAAAAAGGAGGTTCATTTTATGTGTAATTCTTTTATTTTTATTTTTATTTTTTGTTGTTGTTTGATATGAGAGAATTATCATCTATGTATATGAAATATATATTATCTTTAATTTTTTCAAAAAATAAAAATAAAAATATAGAAATAAATATAAAAGGAGATTTACATACATGACATATAAATATGGAGTCACTGAAATAAGTTTAATATATATATATAATATTTATATATTTTTTTTTTTTTTATAATAAGAAGCTACTCTGTTATAATTTTCTTTATATTAAAATATTTAGGCTTTTTTTCTATTTTATTTTTTCTTATTTTTTTTTTATAAAACATGGAGGACATAATAAAGTGTCATAATAAATAATAAGTAATAAAAATTCAACATATTATGTAATATATACATATATATATATATTAATATAACCCTTATATTATTCATTTTTAAAACATTTAAAAAAAAAAAAAAAAAAAATACAATATGTTATTTTTTTCTTCGGGTATTATATATATATATATATATTTATATATATTCATATAAGTATATTTTTTTAAAGATATAATTTGTTGATTAAATTTATTTTATTTTATGAAACCAATAATACAAATCCTTCTTTTGTATATATATTTTTTCAAAACTAATTTTATTATATATATTATAGAATAATGTTATTTCTTTTATTTTTCGTAAATTAATTTTCATAGATATATTAAAAAATATATAGATTTAAAAATTATATATGTATATATAATTATATATAATCCATTTTTATTATTTGTTATTTTTATATTGTGTATTCTGAATGATTATTTTATTTTATACACCACTTATAGATATATTACAAAAAAAACAAAGGAAAACAAAACAAAACCAATAAACAGAAAAAAATCAAAAATGAATTTATATGTACCTCTAATGTAAAATAAGTTGTAACATATTATTGGAAATATTAAATTGGAAGAACAAAATAATAATAGAAATAAATAAATAAATAAATATATATATATATATATATATATATATATATATTTATATATGTATGTGTTTTTTTTTTTTTTTTTTTTTTTTTTTTTATGTATTTAATTTTTGTTGGCTAGTTTGGAAACATAATTGGCTACATACATAAATTAAGTGGTAAATAGGAAAATAATATATACCTGATTAAAAAAAAAAAAAAAATAGCTACTTTAATATATATGTATATATAAGAAGAAAAATAAGCTAGCCAAATGAATTAATATATATATATATATGTATGTATATTTTTTTTTTTTTTTTATATTTTTCCTGACCCATGTACATAATATTTTTTCCATAATTTTTTGTTTTTTTATTTCATTTTAAAATACGAAACAATGGATATGCAAGAACAGATAAGCGATAAGGGTGCTGACGATTATGATGGCACTTTAGTAGAATTAAAGGAAAATGAATTACTTAAAGAAGATGAGAAGAAAAAAACAAAAAAAAAACTGTATGAATTAAACGAGTTACATCATTTAGTTAATGCATTACCTTATATTGATTCATATGACAATGAGTTGGAACAAAATGCAAAAAAGCTAGTTGAAGAAGAAATGAATTTAATGCATAAAAATAACGAGATAAAAAATTATTTAGAAAGTTTTCCTCTTCCTAAAATAACATATTTAAGTAACGATAACTCTATTATAGAAAATGAATTAAAGCGATGTGAAGAAAATCAAAAAATGCAAAAATTGAACTTTGATCATTATAATATTGAAAATGATGTATTAAGTAATAAAAATATAGAAGAATGGGAAAAGACATTAAAAAAATATGAAATTATTTTAGAAAATTCACATAATGCTTTAATAAATATGGAATTAATGAATAAATATAAAGAAGTTATGTGGAGTGAACATATGAAAGTATTTAATCATTTAGATATCAATTTACAAAATAATATTAAAACATTAAAAGATGATATAGACAATATAAATAAAAAAAGAAAATTACATCAACTAAGTTATGTTAATGAATTATCAACATTGCAAAATGAACAAAAAGAATACAAGAAAAAAAATAATATGGTTCTTAATGAAATCAAAAAATTAATGACAGAAAATATGCTAATGAAATATAAAACAAATATGATATAATAACAGGAATTATATGTATATAAATATGTATATTTTAAAAAGAAACATATTATATATGAATCTTAAATTATAATATGTAATATGTAATATTTGTTATGTTTTTGTTTTTCTACATTATATTATATTATATTATATAATATTATTTCATATTATTTTATTTTATTTTATTTTATTTTTTTTTTGTGGATGCATAAGTTGAAAAATCATATGATTTTTATCAAAATAATTTTATGCACTTATCTTATCTTATCTTATCTTAACTTAACTTTTTTTTTTTTTTTTTTTTTTTTTTTTTTCATAATATATAATTAATTGTTATTTAGCATATATTAAGATTTAATTTTTTTTAAAGGTGGAAAGGAGAATCATTGAAGTGAATAACCAAACAAACATATACATATATATTTTTCGCTTCAATTATTTGTTATAATTCTCTTTTACACATTTCCTTTCTTTTTATAATAGACATTTTGTTTAAGAGAAAATATAATTTTTAAAAATGTTTAATTTTTCAGTTTAAATAAAAAATATAATATAATATAGTATTTTCTTTTTTTTTTTTTTATATAGAAAATTATTTATATATATAATATAGAACCGAATAAATACACATATATACATATATATATATATATTGGAAAGATATTATATAAAATAAATAATCTATAAATAATCATACATAGTTACATATATATAAATATTTTTTTTTTTTAGTGAATAATAATTTTTCACTTTTCAAAAAGATCAAAAATATTTTTTATTAAACTAAAAACATAATATACCTATATATACATACATGCAAATATATATTCATATATATATATATTTGTTATGTTTATGCTACAACTTCTTTATCTTTCTTTAATTTTCTCTTATTTCTTAAAACTTGAGCCTTCAATCTCTTGGCTTCTAATTGATCTGCTATAGCTTTCTTTTTCAATGTTTCATTCTTTTCTCTTTGGATGGCTTCAATTAAAGTTCTTTTATTTTTAAATTGGTTTCCCTTACATTTTAAATAAAAGGAGTGATATAAATGTCTATCAACCTTTTTGGAGTCTCTTAATCTTTTTAATAATCTTCTAAGAACACGTTGTCTCTTTATCCATAATGTTTTTTGATTTGTTCTTGCATTTTTGGTACCCTTTCTTTTACCGATACCCATATGTCTACCTTTTCTTTTGGCTAGCTTATATAATCTAACCCTAGCTCTGCTATGAACTTTTTGTGGCTTTTTTAAAATCAATCCTTCTTTATATAATTTTCTTATGCTAAACCCTGTATAATAATAAGAAAAAAAAATATATATATATATATTATAGATAATATTGGAACAGTTTTGGTTAAACGTACACATATATGTAAAAAATAAATTTATATATAATATTATTATTTATTGAAATAATATGACTTATTCATAAAAATAAAATTGTTGTTGATAAGAATAATATGACTTGTTCATGTAATTATTATAAAAATATAATATATATAATTTTTTTTTTTTTTTTTTTTTTTTTTTTTTTTTTTTTTTGATGACATACTTGAATTAGCTAATGAAATTTCGCTAATTTCATTTGGGTCCATCCATATTTTATTCTTTCCACATTTTAAAACAGAAGCTGCTAATCTTTTTTGTAATTTGAGTGACTACATAAAAAAAAAAGGAAAAGAGATTAAACATAAATAAATATATATATATATAAATATTTGTATATATATATATGTTCAAATTACACATATAAAATACTTATATAAAAAATATATTCGATAATTTCATATTTGACAACTAGTCCTTATATATAGATAAACATAAATTTATGTATATTTTATTCATTTAATCACAATCTTACCATTTTTATAAATACTTTTAATAATAAAAATATGTTGTTTGATATTTATTTTTAAAATAAATGAATTTCAAATGATAGTAATATTTTTAATTAAGGAAAAAGTTTTTTTTTTTTTTTTATGTTTTTCTTCTGAAGATGTTATTTTATTTATTATTAAAACTAAATAATATAATATATATATATATATTATTAATTCAAAATAATATATATAAATATATAATCTTTTTATAAAAACTACAAAAAATAAAAAAAAAAAAAAAAAATCGCATAAGAATATTATATTATATATAATACATATTTTTATTTTTTTTATTTTCATATAATTTAAAGAAAGAAAAAAAAAACAAAAAGGAAAAAAAAATTCTTAATAATATATGAAATGAAAATAATAAAATATATATGGATATAATAATATAAAATAATATATATATAAAATATAATATATATGAATATATTATATATATATATATATTATAATTTTTTTCTTTTTAAATATGTACTTTAATTATTGAACATATAATGAAATGAATATAAGCACATATAATAAATATTTATTTTTATTATGTATATATTTTTATGTGTTTATATGTAATTTTTATATAAAGGAAGGTCCCCTTTATTTATAAATATATATAATATATATTATATAATGTATTAATAATAAGTGTATTATATAAGTATGTATATATAAAATTATAAAATATTATTATATATATAATAATAATATATTATTTATTTTTAAAAGGAATATGCTGTAGAATATTATATAATATTATATATATATATATTGAAAGTGAAATATAATATTATATATTTATAATACTGAATAATATTATGTGCTTAGAATGTATTACCAATATATATATATATATATATTACTTTGTTTGCTTTACTAGTAGTCCTCTTTCAAATACCCTTAAAAATGATTAAGGGGTATTTATATTAAATCTGATAATATATATATATTATATATGTAATAAATAATATATCACTTTATTTTATTTATATTAAGGAATAATATATTTCAACAGCCTTATATAAGAAAAACAAAAAAAAAAAAAAAAAAAAAATTAAAAAGTAAAAAAATAAATATATTTATATATATATATTTTTTTATTTTGATTAATTTGATTAAAGATTATTTTTTTTTTTATTTTATATAATTTATTAAAATATCTTTATTTTTTTATAATATTTAAAAACTCCTATATATATATATATATATATATATATATATATATAATATAATAAAATACAAAAACCCCTTTCCACCCCCTTCTGTTTTTTTTTTTTTTTTTTTGGCACCCTTCAAAATGAAAAATAATTTTTCATATATAATTGGAATATATAAATATTTATTTATATATGTGATTTTTTGATATAAATAAAAATTAAAATAAGAAGTGATAATGATAAAAATTGTAAAAAAAAAATATATATATATATATATGTATATATTTATATTTATGAGTATGAAAAAAATCATGTGGTAATATAAAAAATTGTGCATTTAGGACAGAATATTTATGAATGATATAAAAAGAATAAAAAATAAAAAGCAATAATAAAAAAAATACATACATATATAATATATATATATATATATATATATATATATGTATGTATTTTTTTTATTATGTAAATAAATTTTTTAAAAGTTGTTCAAGGAATATATTTGTGTTATTTGTATATGTATATCCTATATGATTAAAAAAAATAAATAAATATAATTCGATCATTATAATTAAGAAGAATATATAATTACGTAAAAAAATATAACCATATATTTCAATATGAATATTATGTATTAAGATAGAAAAATCATAATTTTTTTGTGTTTTATTTTTTAAAACAATAGGATTAAGATGATTGTGAATGGATTTATAATAAGAATTATTATAATTACATTGTAGATTATGTTGTGTATTTATAATGTTGTTAAAAATGAATTTGTTTATAAATTTTTTATATTTTTTAATTAACCTCTTAAAGATGGAAGAAAAATGATAATAACTATGGTTATTATCATCATCATTGTTATTATTATTATTATTATTATTATTATCATTTCTTTCATTTGGAGTGAATATATATTTGATTGATATTCTTAAAGAATTGATCGAATTTTCAAATAAACACTTGATGGTTTTTTTTTCTTTTTTTAGCAAAAGGATATATTTTTTTTTCTTTTGAGGAATAAGAAAATAAAAATAATTATGATGTAATATATTTTGTGATATATCCATCATATTATCAGTTTCTTCAATATATGGTGTTTCTACAAAAAAATTATGTCCTTTATAAAAAGGATATGATTTAATATTTCCTAGAAAATGTTCTAAATAATATTTTACACTTGCCCAAAAGAATAATTCTTTTTTTGTTAAATTCGAAAAGAAGATTTGTAATAAACAAACATGATTATTATTAAATAAAAGATTCTGATTAATTTTATTTTTACAACTTTGACATAAATATTTTTTAAATCTTTTTTCTTTTCTTTTTTTTTTATCTTCATCAATTGATATATTTGAATGTCTTTTTTCATATGATATATGATTAAAATCATTACTATTATGATTATTATGTATTGAATATAAACTTTTTTTTTTATAAGAATGTTTTTTTATATTACATATATCATAATTATATGTTTCTTCTATGTAGTTCTTATTATCTTCGTTATTATAATTATCATTTATATTTATAATATCATTATTACAAATATAATCATTATTATAAGATATATTGTTATTATTTTCTTGTGACATCAAGTATTTCTTTTCCTCTTCATTTTCATCAATAAATTCTTCATCTTCTAAATAATTAAATTCATTAGCTTTCTCATAAAAATAATTGTAATCACTATCTCCAGATTGTTGTGAAACATCACAGTATATGTCAGTCATATTCTCATCTGAATTATCTTGATAGATTTTTTTTTTTTTATTTTTAAAGATATGATAAAACTCAAAAAATGTTTCATTCGGTCTATCATCTATACATATATGAATATTACTTAAAACATTATGAATATATATTTTAAAAAAAAACAAAAAATTCAAATTCCATAATAAAGGAATATAATTTACAAATATATTGTTCATATATTCTTCTTTATCATCACATACATTTTTATTTTCAGATATAAAGTTATCTTCAACCTTTTGATCAATAAATATTTTTTCATCATTATCTATATAATACAATTTGAATTTGTTTCTATTTTCTGTATCTAATTTTTTTTCTTTTTTTCGAATATTTTTTTTTTCTTCATTATATTGTTTACTCAAAATGATATTAATATAGAACATTTTTTTTTCTATATATAACCCTACTAAATTATTGAAATTATTATTTTTACAGTACATGTAAGTTTTTATATTATCCTTTATTGGAAGAGAGAAAATCTCTTTTTCTATCATGATTGAATTTATTTTGATTTATATATCTATATATTTAATATATTCATAACAAAAAAAAAATATATATATATATATATATATATTAATAGACAATAATTCAAATATGGATATCAAAAGGAAGTGTACGCATTATATGAGTATTTTACGAGCATATACATAAATATATAAATATATTTATATATATATATTTATATATATATATTTATATATATATATATATATTTATGTTTGTGTAATACTTATAAATACAACTTAAAGGATATATATATATTTTTTATTATATGTATATATTAAATATTTCTTTTAATATACACATATAATAATATTACATAGATTTTTTAATATGTCTTCTTAAAAAATCATACATTTTTTTTTTTTTTTTTTTTTTTATATTCATAAGATTTGCCGCAAACTCAAAAAGGAGTATACTATACTGTCTGCATATGAATACATACACATAAATATTAATGTATATATATTATTATATATATATATATAATATATTTATTTATTTATTTTATATTATCATTAATCTATATTAAATAATAAAAGATATATTCCTGTATTTATATATATATATATATATATATATATATATTTACATTAATGTATTTATAACGTGCATATTATTTAATTTATAAAAACACACACAGGTAATAAGGTGCAGTTGAAATTTTTTCTCAAAAAATAATAGATGATGTTTTCATTTATTTTATATATTTTTTTATAAAAAAAATGTTTTTATAGTTATTTATAAATATAAAAAAAAAAAAAAAAAATATATATAAAAGGAATATATTTTTAAATAATAATCTAATTATTTATATTTGTATATTTGTATATTTTCTGTTTTATTATTTTTTTTTTTTTTTTTCTTCATTTTTTCATGATTTTTTTTTACCACACCAAATTGATGTTTTTTTTGAATTTGCAGACAAAAGAGGAAAATATATAAATGTATATTATAAAAAGAAAAAAATACACATATATAAAAATATTAATTATATAAAAATATTAATTATATAAAAATATTAATTATATAAAAATATTAATTATATATATATATTATGTATATTTTTTAAATTATAACATCTTCTATTATATACCATTTTGAAGAAGCGATTGTTTATATGTATTCTTTGAATATTATATAAACTATTTTAAAAAAAAAAAAAAAAAAAAAAAAAAAATACAAAAGGGTTACTGTATATTTATATAACTTATGGTGACATATAAGTATATATATATAGAGAGAAATAAATAAATAAATATATTATATATATGAATTTATTTATATATGTATATATTTATTTTTAATTTTTAATTTTTATGTGTATGAATAATATCTGTTAAGGTATATATCAAAATAAGTGATTGAATATGAAAGTGAATAAAAAACATCATTTAGACAACGAGTGTATATTTAATAATTGCACTCCTCTTTCTACACCTAAAAGTATATCATATATTATGAATTCAAATGAATGTTATGATTATAAAATAAATAAACTTGAATATATAAGTTCTTTAAAAAGATATCCGAAAGAATATAATATATTTAAAAATAGTGATATTATTTGTCATATATTATCATTCTTAACATTTACAGATAGATGGAAATATAAATTATTAAATAAATCTTTTTATCAAGCATTCCATACAAAGTATGCATGGATAAGTGTTGATTTCCGTTTTCTTAATGTTGATTTATTTAATTTTTTTAATAAATATAATAAACTTTTTTTAAATACTTTTTCTTTATCTATGTCTATTACTGGAGATCAAACTGTAGAAATGGTCATAAATTTTATTTTTAAACATTTTAATAAATTAAAAGATTTAAGATTATATTTCAGAAAAAAAAATACAAACTTTATATATGAAGGCGTACATCCTATAGTATCAAATTTGTTAAACTGCAAATATTTAAAGAATAATAATAGGCAAGACATGCATAAAAGAAAAAAAAAAAATCAGTTCTCTCAAAAAAAAGAAATTACAACAAATAATAACAAAAACAATGATAATAATAACAATAATAATAATAATAATAATATTATTATTAATTGTAATGAATATTGTAGTGAGGAAGATGATTTACAAACGCACAATATTTCTCATGACGAACTTATAGAAGAAGAAAATAACTCAAATATATTAAGACATACAAAAAAAAAAAAAATAAATAAACAAATTCATACATCTACCACAAAAAAAGAAAAAAATATAGAACATGTACATAATAATTATAATTCATTATTAGATAATACTAATCATTATAACGATATTCATAATAATCTGTGTGATGATAACATTAATAATAATGAAGAATCAAATACACCAACACATAGTTCTATAGATAAAGAATACACTCCATTTTCTTATGAACATATTGATTGTAGTTTTGAATTGAATGATCTTGTTTTACAAAATAATTATTATCAAAAATATTTAGAAAAAAAAAACAAAGAGAAAAAAAAAAATGAAATTATAGAAAAGTATCTTCATATTATACAAAGTAAAAAAATATGGTCATCAAAAACTTTGAATATCTCTAACAATTTTGAATGTTTAGAAAGACTTATTATTGATGTAGAATTAAAAGGAGAAGAACTTTTATGTTTTGTAGGAAAATTTAATAATTTAAAAGATATTATTATCAGTAAACTTGTATATTCTAATAAATTAAATAGATCACAAAGTATTATCATATTTACTTCTTTTATAGAAAAAATGAAACAAAATAATATCAGACTTATACAACTAGGTTTATATTTCAGAAATGAACAAAAACCTATCGATTATTTAAATAATGAAAAATTCAGAAAAATATTAAACGAAAGAAAAGAATATGTATATGATATTAATAAAGAGGAGGGAGATGAACTTATTTACATCTTACAAAAAAATCATTTAAATTCTTTGTACTGTCTATGGAGTAATGATTTGTTTATATCTTTTGAGATGTATGAACAAATCAAAAAGTTCAAGTAAGCTCAAAAAAAAAAAAAGAAATATATGTAAAAATATATATATATATATATATATTATGTAATATTATATGTATTTTATTTTTTCTTTCTTATAGTAATTTAAAAATATGGATACTCCCCGGATGGCGTGCCTTATCACTAGCAAAACAGTAAACTTATAAAATTGTTGTATTTGAATATTTATATTTACAAAAATGAAATATATATTATTAATATATATATATATATAAAGATATAATATCTTTTCTGTTTCTGTTTCTTTTTTTTTTTCTATTATTTTTCTTCTTGTAAATAATAATTTTCTGCCATCCTAACCATACAATGTATTTTTTATAATAATTTTTTAAGCACATAGAAAATTTATATATATACGGAAGATATTATTCACATATATATATACATATATGTATTATTCTTTTTTTTTATTATTTTATTTTTTTTTTATTTTATTTTTTTGTTACGTTTGAGAAACATACTATCTCTATGACATGTTGTGTAATTTTAAATTTATATATTTATTAAAATTTTTTTTTTTTTTTTTTTTTACTTAATTTTTATTTTTTTGTGTGTTTCAATATTATTTATTTATGCATATGTTTACTTCATTTTTTTTAATTAATATATTAAAAAATTTGACAATTTGTAGAAAAAAAAAAAAAAAAAAACTTAAATTCGATTATATATAAATAAACATATTTATTCAATCATGAAAATACATTATAAATATTTTAATTATTTTATAACATCAATATTAAAAGAAAGGATTACAAATATTCAATGAATTAAAAAAATAAAAATAAAAATAAAAATATATATATGTGTATATGTTATGTGTATACAATGTGGATATATATACATATATATATATATATATATATATATATATATTATATATATATGTTTTTCTTTTTTTTGGTAAAAAGACAATTAGCTAGCCAACTAACTAAAAAAAAAAAAGAAAAATATTATGTACAACCTTTTTATGAATATGTAGTAATATTATGAACTGTTCATAACAAAATAGGTATACAAAAAGCTCTTCTTTTAAATTTTATGATAAATGAAAAAATAAAAATATAATGCGTTACTATAAAAATAATAATATAATTAAAAGACAAAATGAATAATAAAAAAAGGGTGAAAAAAAAAAAAAAAATGCATACAAATGCATTTATTTATATTTATATTTATTTATATTTATATTTATTTATATTTATATTTATTTATATTTATATTTATTCATTTAAATTTTTTTTGATTTATTTTCCTGTTTGGTTGAGGTATCTTGATAATACTGACAATGGTTTGTAAGTGTACATTTTTCACATAAAGGTTTTTTTCCCTTACAAATAACCTGACCAAATCCCACGAGAGCGTGATTTATTTCTGACCACAATTCCTTCTGTACATAACTTTTTAATTTCATTTGTGTATCTAGCTCATTTTTAGAATTTACCCAATTTAATCGGTTAGCTATTCTGTGTACATGTATATCCACTGCTATTCCTTCATGTTTATTTAATGCGGTTTGTAAAATGAGTTGTGCGATTTTTTCTCCTATACCTGGCAAATTTTTTAATTCTTCATATGTATGTGGAATATCTGAATTATATTTATTTTTTAAAATGTGACAAATTTGCAAAATTTGTTTCGCTTTTACATTATAAAATCCAATACCATAAATTAATTTTTTCAATTGTTCTTCTGTTGTATTTAAAATATTATGAACAGTTAATCCGTGTTTTTTTAATTTATCCATTACCATTGCAGTCACTTCATCTTTTGTTCTTGATGAGAGCATACATGAAATTAATGTTTGAAACCTGAATACTTTTATGTCATTTGTTTTTTCACTTAATTTATCACATCCATATTTATCTACAGGAGCAATAATATCTTTTCTCATTTCTTTTAATTTATTATATGTTAACAAAAAATGTGCCCTTTTAAATTCGACAAGTTTTTCATCTATATTTTTTAAATTTATATTTGTTTTATCATCTTTACTTTTTTCATTTTTAACATTCTTATTTTTGTTTGTCTTTTTCTTTAACTCCTCCATATGTTTAATATACTCTTCTAAAACTGTTTCATCTTTTTCTCTTTTAATTTGTTTGTGTTTTATGACATATTCTGTTTTAACTTTTCTTTTATTTAATAATGAATGATTCATATATTCTTTTTTATTTTCCTTTTTGTTTATATTAATGTTGTTATATACATTAACGTCATGTGGTTTATCATTAAAATGTGATTTTATCTCATCGTTTGAAGGATAAGAATTTTGTTCATTTTTAATATTAATTTTATATATTATTATATCATTATTTTCTTGTTTTTCATCTAAGGTAAAATTTTTCATATGATCATTTTTTTCTCTTTCTTCATATTGTATTTGTATTTTTTTTATTTTATTATTCCTAAAATACATTGATGGTTTCTCCATCTTTAGAAAATATAAGTTTAATACGCATATTTTGTTAAGATAAGGAAATAATTTCATGTAAATTTAAAAGATAATGATAAAAAGAGACATTTTAAAAAATAAAATTGAATTAAAATAAAAATTATAAACTTATTTTAAATGACATTTTTTTTTTTTTTTTTTTTTGTTGAAATGGAAAGTAAATATATTTATATAAATATATATTTATTAATTATATATCAATAATGACAAACATTATATTTTATTCTTTTTTTAAAAAGGAATTATCTACAAAGAGGTTTTTTTTTTTTTTTTTTTTTTTTTACTAAAAAAAAGGAATAAGAATTACATAATTATATTTCATATGAGAAATTTTATAATATATTATTTAAATGAACATGTGTTACATTTTTTCCGTATGGGGTATATAATTAAAATATTTCTTAGATTTTTTACCATATAAAAAAAATATATATATATAATATATATATATATATATATATATATATATATATATATGTTTTTATTTTTATTTTTATTTTTATTTTTATTTTATTTTTTTTTGTGAAATTGTTTTTTAAAATTTATTAATATATATATATATATTTATTTATTTATTTTTATATAATCATATATATTTAATATAATAATATTATAATGGGGAAACAGAATTGTCTTTCCTTTTAATTTTAATTTTATATTTAAAAAAAAAAAAAGACAATATATTTTGAAATTTTGAAAATTTGAAAATTTTTAAATAAACAATTTTTTTTTATTATTATCCATTTTAATTACTATTATGTTTTTGTAAGTTGTTTCTTTTTTTTTTCAATATTAAAATATATATATTTTTGTTTCATATATGGAATAAATATATATATATATATTTTATATGTATGTATTTTTTTTATTTTTGAATAAATATTTTAACATGATTCATTCATTCATTCATTTATTCAATTTGTATCATCACACTTGTACTCTTTTTTTTTTTTTTTTTTTTTTTTTTTTGAACTGTTGCAAGTATATAAGTATAATTAATATAATTCTATTTTATTAAAAAAATTTCTTACCCTTTTGCTTCTAGTCTATTGTTAATTTAATTTTTTTTTTTATTTTATTAAAAATGAAATACTGAAGAAAATGAATAAAACAACAAATTTGTTCAAAGATGAAACAGAAAAGGCGATTGTTCATTTTATTGTATACCTTATAGGTTAAAATGAAAAATATATATATATAACACATATATATATATATATATATATATATGTAATACACATAATATGTATATTATATCTTTATATTTTTTTATGACCAATAATTTGTCAAAACATACACCCATATAAATTTATTCCCTCCTAAATTTTTTCCTTTGTAGGTATTGTTCTTATACTTTGTGTTTATTACAACTATATAATTTTAAAGTATTATTTTTATTCTTTGTTTTGGGCTTTTATTATTTCCATTCCTTTACATCATGTAAAAGTAAAATTAAAAGAATTTTTTATAAAGAAGATTATAAAAAAGAAAAAAAATTCCAAAAGCGTGAATGCAAGAACATATGAGAACAATTCAAATGAAAAATTAATTAAACATAAAGGACTTGATATTATTGAAGATGATCATTTAATGAGATGTTTAAATTACAAAGATGGACATAATAATATTATAAAAAATAAAAAAAAAGATTCATATAAGAAAACCAAAACAAATAACTGTAAGAAAGAATATAAGAATGAAGATAAATATGAAATATTTCAGAAATATACAGATAACACACAACATGAAGATGATTTAATTTTAAAGAATAAAGCTAGCTATATTTGTAAAAAAGCATTTTATAAACTTGTAAAAAATGTAAGAAAAGAATTAGATATTTATTTATATATATTTTTTTTAATAATTAAACCAATTTATAAAAAAGAAGAAAAAAAAGATAATTTAAATAACAGTTTTGATAGTTATGAAAATGGTAATGATAGTGAAATATATTTCTTAATTTTACATAGATTTATATTTTTTTATATTTTAAAAGGTATCTTTTATAAATATAAAGAATTCTTATTATCTATATCATCATGTATTTTCTTTTTATATGTATTTTATAAAATTATCAAAATTATTTGGTTCCAATACTTTTATAAAATATACAGAAAATATTATGAAAAATATTCTTTCCATTTTAAATTTGATCTTTCTTTTATTTATAAAAGATATTTGAATGACATATTGACCATATTGATTATCATACTTGCTATTATTATCTTTTCTTCTATTTCTGTTTTTTTTATTTTTAATATATATGGAGAATCCGTTTATATAATAAATTCCTTGAACAATTACCTCTCTGTCAATTTCAAAAATGTAAGAAAAAAAAAGTGGACACAAATAAATAAAGAGATGCAAAATGGAATGAAAATATAAAAATATAAAAATATAAATATAAAAATATAAATGTTAATATATACATATATATATATATATATATATATATATATATATATATATATATATATACATATATTTATGTACATTTGTTTCCTCTTTTTAGGCGTCCATTATTAAAAACTTCAAAAGGTATTACAAGAAAAGAGGGAAAGACGATATAGAAAATTTATACGAACTTGTTGATTTAAGTAAAGTACCCTTTTTGAGCAACACTACTATATCTTCTATATATAGCCATTTAAAAAGAGCAATAGATATTTATGAAAATATATACTTATATAACTTCACTAAAAATAAAAACGTTTCTTTAAAAGCTTGTTGCTTATCTTTACTTGTTAAAAGATTTGTTATCATTAAAAACAATAATTTATACAATGTTAAAAAATTCGTTCTTGCTTTAAAAGAACAAAAAAAACATATACTTGAAAAAAATCACAATTTTAAAAATGAAAAATGTATGGATAAAGAAGAAAATCAAAAAAGTGTTTTTTTCAGCTTAAAAAAAATAATTCAATATCTATCAAAAAATAAATTCTTCTCTAGTAATAAAGCAAAAGATATAGTGGAAGATAGTAAAAATAATAATAATAATCATAAAAATAATAATGATACAAATAATCATAATAATCATTATAATCAAAATGAAAATAATAGTGTAAGTCAAAATATTTTTAAAACCATTTTTGATAATTTAGTAGGACAATATGGTAATGTGGAAAAAAAACAAAAAGGAAATTCACCTGAACGAGCTAGCCATGAAAGTGAACAGGAAAAAAAAAAAAAAAAAATAAATAAAAAAATTAACAACAATAGTAATAATAATAATAATAATAATAATAATAAGAATAACAACAACAATAATAACAACAATAGTAATAACAACAATAATAATAATAAATATAAGAATGATTTGGATATATCACAAAAGGATAATGATATAAATAAAAATAAAGAGAGTGATATTGAAAAGACTGATTTACAAGGATTAAAAAATATGAGTAAAGAAAAAACAAGTAACAATTTTATGCTTAATATATATGATCCATCAAAAGAACGGAATTTTAAAATAAAAGAATTTATGAGTTATGTAAATAATTTATTTTTATCATTAAAAAAAATCGAAGATTTGGGTAAATTAACAAAATTTTTAATATTTAATAATAGTTATGGTTTATTAAAAATAATGATATTTTTTGTATTAATATTTTTTAATTTCTTTATGTTTACATTTGATGCAATTGTTCAGGCAGTGATATTTTTTACAGCATTATATTATTTAATATCATCTAAAAAATCAGTATTAAATTATTTAAAAGATGTATTATTAGTAGTAGATCCATCAAGTATATTTTTTTACAATATTACAAATAATTTAAAGGCAATTATCATATGTACATTGAAAAGAATATATTTTTATACATTATATATATGGTTAATATTTTCTTTTTTTCAGTTCCCAATTATATACGTACCAACATTATTATGTATTATTTTATCACTCATACCAGTTATTTCTCCAGAAATTCTAATTCTTGTTATTATATTACATCTGTGGATTATCAAAAAACAAAAAATTATATCACTCATACTTTTTATAGTCAACTTTTTTATTTATTGTTATTTTAGTACAAGTATTTATAATGAAATACCACACACACATGCATGGCTGGTTTCATTATCTTTAGTCTTATCTATTAGTACATTTGGATCTAAAGGATTAATATTAGGTCCTTTGATTGGATCGATTCCTTTAATATTACATCAAGTAGCTATTCATAAAAATAAATCAATACAATCCAAAAAAGGAAAAAGGAAAAAAGATAAAGCAAAAAAAAAACTAAGTAAAAATGATCAATTAATGAAAAAATATACTCATAAGCAACTACAAAAAAAATTCAACCAATTTCATAATGTAATCAAATATTCTGAACAAAAATATAAAAAATTTAAAAAAAAAAGAAATGAAAAGGCACTCTTATGGAAAAATAAACTTGATAACTTATATAAATTAATAGAAATCAATAGAAGTCATATGCATATGTATCAAATGGAAGAAAAAAAAAACACATGTATTAATAAAGCTGATCATATTCTAAAAAGAAAAATTTCTCCTTTTGAACAAATCATTTATGATGATTTTATGCATAAAGAAGATCATAAATTAGCTCTATATATTTATAAAAGAAACAAAGAAATCAATAAAGGAAAAAAAACAAATCATAATTTAATCTCAAAAAAAATACATAAAACAACAAAAACACCCAAACATAAATTTCAATATAATAAAAGAACAAAAAGTTTAATATATCTATATGATAAATTTCAACAAAATCTTGATTTCCTTTTTTCATGTATAACAAGCAATAATTAATCATATACAAAAAAAGGGGGAAAAAATATAATATAAAATAAAACAAAATAATAAGTGATAATATAAAACAAAATAATATCTGATAATATAAAACAAAATAATATCTGATAATATAAAACAAAATAACATGTGATAATATATTATATTACATTTTATGAAAAAATAAACATTTCCATGTATCTACTTTTTTTTATATATATATTATATTAATTTTATATATGACTCCTCTTCTAATTTGAAGTACAATATTTATTTATCTTCCAAAAAATATGAAAACATTCTTATTTTATATATAATATCATACATACAATATGTATGTATGTATAATATATACAATTATTTTTTTTTTTTTTTTTTACCTTTTTCAATGATGAACCACCATATTGTATGTATATAATAATTACAAATATCCACATACTAAATGATTTTTGAAAATATTTATAAATCCTCACATTTTATTATAATTCTTTTTTTTTTAATTTTATTTTTTATGACTCTCTTTTAAAAAAAAAAAAAATAAATAAAATTATATATTAATTATAAATAATATATATATATATATATATTTTATATTTCGAAGAATATTATTAAAAAAAAGAATAAATATGCCCTTCCACCATAATAAAAAAAAAAAAAAAAAAATATATATTATCTACATATTATATATATATATATATATTATATTATGTAATAATTATATATTTTTAAATTTTAATTTATAATTTTTTTTTTTTCTGCTGTTGTTCTATATTATTTTCAAACATATATATTTTTATTTCTCATAAATTAGAAAAAAAATATATATATATATATATATATATATATATATATTTTATAATATGTAGAAATTTGTTAAAAATGTTTTTTTATTAACCATTCATTTTTTTTTTTTTTAACTGCTTGAACATTATTAAACTTTTTTGATTTAAAAAAGAGAAAAAAAAAAAAGATCTACATTTATATATATATATATATATATAATGAGTGACAAATCGCTTTTTACAGTTCCACGTTATTTGCCTGATGTAGATTTAAATAAGGATGAATATATTAATAAGAAAAAAAAAAAAGTGATAGAAGATGAAATAACTAAAAAGAATAAAGAAAGTTCTGTAAGTAAACCAAAGGAAGTAACAAAATATAATGACAGTGATGAAGAAAGTGATGAGATTATATATCATGAGAAATTAGACACAGACGAACAAATTTGGTATGCGAATTTAATAAAAAATAAAAAAAGTGATACCAAAATTGTAAGTTCAGATAATGAACTAGGAGAAGAGAACGAAGAAGAAGAAGAAAATATTATTATATGTACCGATTCAATATTAAAAAATATTTATCCATTTTTTAAAACTGAAGAAGATGTAACTTATGGTCGGCAAAAAAAAGAATTGAAAAAAATTATTAAAAATGCCTCTTAAAAAAAAAAAAAAAAAAATTAATTCTCTCTCTATATATATATATATATTTTTATATTTATTTTAAAAAATATATAAATGTTTTTGTTTTTTATTTTTTTAAAAACTTTTTTTTTTTTTTGTTTAAATATATATTATTCAGTATAATTATCCATTTGATAATTAAACAGTAATGTGTTGAGTATCTTATTATTCGTGAACTAATCACATAAAAATAAAATAAAATATATATATATATATATATATTTATATGTGTATATGTTTTTATTTATTCATTTTCTTTGCGATATATATCATCTGGTAAAAACATTATATTTAATCCATTATCCACATATATTGTCTGCCCAGTTATCGCACGACTCTCTCTTGATAATAAAAATGATGCTACAGATCCAATATCCGTTGATAATAACTTTTGACGCAATGGAGCATACTTTTCTGAATATTCTATTGCATAATCTATAAATGTATAATTTTGGCTAGCTGAATTTTTTTTTTCTTCTTTTTCACCTGAATTGTTCATAATATTATGAACATCATGGTTAGTCATTTTTTTATTTTGATTTGTATTAATTCCGGATGGATTATTTAATTTATTAATAGCAGTAGCTGCTCTTGATTTAAGTGGTCCTGCACTGATAGTATTAATTCTGATATTATAATTTCTTCCTAGATGATAAGCTAAAACTCTGGTATCGGATTCGAGTGCAGCTTTAGCGCTGGACATCCCTCCTCCATAACCTGGCACAACTTTTTGGCTAGCATGGTATGTTAATGAAATAATACTGGATTGTGGTTTCATAATATTGACAAAATATTTACATAATGATATTAAAGAGTAGGAACTTTTACTAAGAGCATCTAAATAACCTTTTCTACTTGTATTTAATAAATCTTTTTGAACTTCTTTAGCATTGGCTAAAGAATGAACAAGCATATTAATTTTTCCATATTTTTGATGTATTAAATTGGCTACATCTTCTATAGTATAATTCTGTAACATATTATATCTTTTATTATTTTTCGTTTCATCATCTATATCATTTACAGTATCAAAAGAAGCGTCAAAAGGTAGCATGTCTAATATATTCATTTTCTTATCTTTATCAATAATCATATCATTATCAAATTTACCGTTTTTATAATTTTTCATAAAAATATTATAAACAGGAGGCCAAATACCGAAAATTATTTTTACGTTTCTTTTGGATAATTCTTTAGCAATACCCCATCCATATCCATTTGTATCTCCTATGCCAGCAATAAAACATATATCTTCGTTTTTATTTTCTTCTTTTATTTTGTTTATGTTTTCTATTTCTTGTTCTTCTCTATCTATATGATGATTATTATTGTGTGTATTAGTCATATTATTTATATGTTTCATTTTGTTTCCTATAAATATATTTTGACGTTTTTCTTTTCTATAAAATGCTCTTTCTTTATCTCCTATCTGTTCATTCTGAAGAATATTATGGAATGTCTTTCGAGTGTTATTCTGAATAAAGCAAGCAATGGAATAAAAATGTAGAAAGAGGAAGAATAACCGTTGTGATATTTTATTCATCATACAAAAAAAAAAAAAAATATATATATATATGTATATGTGTGTATATATTTATTTGATTGGGTATATTAAAATAAACTAAAGGATGTGTTATAGAAACGATTAATTAAGTCCTTGTAATTTTTTTAGCTTAAAGGAATGACGATAGTAAAATATAAACACAACAAATGAATAAATAAATAAATAAATATATATATATATATAATATATATATGTATTATTTGAAGGATGTGTTTTAAGAATAGAGATGATTAAATTTGATATTAATTAAAAAAATTTGTTTTATTTTATACTTAATTATTTTAAAAAATATATTTTTACGTTACATTAAAAATATAAATATATATGTATTTATTTATTTATATCAATAATGGAATGTATGCTTTACATTTATATATATATATATATTTTTTTTTTTCATTCTACAAAGTAATATTTTTGTGTTTAATTAAAATATTATACAACACCAATATGTATTTCATACAATTTTAAAGGTATAATATATACATATATATAATCAAAATGTTGTATATATTTTTTACTATTTAAAGGAATACACATATATATATTATATATTTTATTAATATATTTTTATGTTATTAAGATTGAATAAGATCATGCACATGTCCACATGAATAAACTCATATAATATGACTTATTAATAAAAAAAAAAAACATACAAATGCCCAAAAAATATATATATATATATATATATAATATATTTATATGTTCCGTTTAGGTAATGTTTTTTTTTTTTTTTATATTATTTTATATTTTGATGTAAATAAAAAAATATGAATATATTCTCAGTCTTTTTATTTGATTTGATTTGATTTTTTTTTTTTTTTTTTTGTCATTTTAAAATTCTTTATACTTTTTAATTTCATTGTTTGATCATATTGTTCTTACATTTCTAAATATAATAAGAAAAAGGGTTATTTCATTGTTTTGTCTTTTCTCTTTTCTGTTTCTTCAATTTATTTATTTGTATGCATACATATATAAATAATCCATATATATATATATATTATATTTATATAATTAAAATATGGATAAGAAGATAAAAAGAAAAGATGATAGGACAAGTGTTAAACCATCAAATGTAGAACTAAGTCATATTTTTTTAAAGAAAAATAAAATGGATAATTATATAAATAATACTTTAAAAGAAGGATACAAGGAAAATAAGGATGAATATAAAAATGATATGATAGATTTAAAGGTATATATATATATATATTAATAAATGAATAGTATCATTTTGATATTTCCAGTTTATATTTTTTTGTTTTTGGTTTTATCAGATGAAACAACTTATTGAACATTTATATGAATTGAAAATGAAACTTGAAAAAGACAAAAAAAAAGAAAAAAAAGAAAAATACATTTCAAGGGATACTTTTTTGAATGAGAAAAAAAAATCTATGTCCATAAAAAACAAAAGGAGTGAAACAGATGAGAAAAATAACTATAACAAGATAATTATTCCAAAGAGTAACCAGAAGTAAAAGCAAAGAAATATCACATATATATATATTATAGTACTATTAAATTATTTAACATCTTTTTTTTTTTTTATTTTTTTTTTCATCAAGCATGAAATATATTCCAGAGGTAAAAATAAAGAGATACAAGAAAATATGATATCCACACATATATATATTATATATATATTTTTATTTTATTTTATTTTTTTTTTTTCAAGTTGATTAAGGCAATAGACATTTACAAAAATAAACATTCTGAAGAACAAAAAAATAGAATGGATTCAGAAGAAAAATATGAACAAATGATAAGGAACATGAAAAAAAAACATATAAATGAAATAAATGAAATAAAAAATAATATCCTTGAAGATGTTAATTTGTTAATACAGTAAGGAATATATATATTAAATATAAATATATATATTATACTGTGTAGAGACAAAGGTTATCTTTTTTTATTTTTATAGACGATATAGAACTATCTCATTACAATTATTAAATATAACAAATAATAAAGAAATAGAAAAAAAAAAAATCACTGAAATATGTGTAAATGCTTGTAAACAGTTTGAAGATGACGTAAAGGCAAAAACAAAAGTAAAAAAAAAAATAAAAATAAAAATAAAAATATATATATATATATATATATATATATATATATATATATATTTATGTATTTATTTATTTATGTATATATTCCTTTTGAGAAAATCCTTTATATAATATATCTCAAAATTTTTTGAACAGATATCTATGCAAGAATATAAAAGTCATATCATTTACTCAGTCAATAAAATAAAGGAGGAGAAAGAAAACTTAGAAAAAAAAATGTAATGCTCGAAAAAGATACAATACATAGATTATTGTATCAATTGAAATAAATATATATATATATATTTTTAATGTGTATATGTTAATTTTTTTTTTGTTATATCACAGGAGATGTATGCAAAAAAAACATGAAGAGGAAAAAAAAAAATTTACAGATCAAAAAGAAACAATTCTTTTGAAACATAAAATGAAGGAAGAACAAACATTAAATAAAAAACTTCAATGTGAACGATTTCTTGAAAAAAAAAATATAATTAATGATTTATATTCAAAGGTTGTAAACATAAAAAAGAAACATACGTATATACATATAAATAAATATATTTATATATATATATATATATATATATATATATATATATATATATATATATATATATATATATATTTATTTATTTATATGTGCTGGTTTTATCATCATTAATAATATACATTTATTTTTATAGGTTGATATACAAATAAAAAATTATGAAGAAAATATCATAAGAGTTTTTCACGATATTCTTAATAAGCATGATATTAAAATGGATGTTAAAGAATTATCGTCTTATATAAAAAATGCAATGCATGAATATTACAAATATGAACAAATAGATATATCTAGAAAAAACAACGTAAAAAAAATAAAATATAAAAAATAAAAAATAAACATATATATTTAATAAATGTAATTATATATATATATATATATATATATATTTTTAGGGAAAAAATGAGGAAGACAAGATTAATTATGCCTTCATCTCTACAAATAATTAAATATATATATATATATATATATATATATATAATATATATGTTTGTTTGTGTGTGTACTCCCCTTTATGATGGTCATTCTTTTTTTTTTTTTTGTGAAGACTGCATGGAAGGTAAATATTTTGTAAAAACAAGAATCAAGATAGAATAAAATACTAATATAGGTATTACAAATATGAGAGGTAATAATAAAGATTGAAATAAAATGTTGAATAATCCTACAAGTATATTCGAGAAAAGAAAAACTATCAATGTATTTTTATTCATCTTATCTAATATTTTTATATCAATATTTATTTTTTTTTTTTTATATCTTAATAAGATATCTTCTAAAGAAAAACTCAAGGCACATGAAAACAAACTCAATGATGTTATTAAAAATATATAATTTGCATTACATAATATACGTACACTATAATTTTTATATATATTAAGAATTATATGTAATATATAAAAAATAAATGATAATATAATTAATTTTATAATATAATACATGGTATAATATTTTTCTTTATATGTATTTATTATATAATGAATATATAAGAAATAATATACAATTTTTTTTTTTTTTAAATTTTTTTTTTTTTCTTCTTCGAATTGATTGTTATTATGATTTATTTCTTTATTAAAATTATTATTTGTATTATCTTGTTTAAATTCATTTATATGGTTATTACAATACATAGAACTGTTCATATTGTTTTTATTTTTTTTTGGAATATTCAAACTGGTTGTGTATGTCGTCTGATTAGTTATATATTTAAATAATGAGAAAGAAAATAAATATAAATTAATAGAACCGATAATATTAAATAATCCTTCTTTGTTTGAAGAAAAGAAATTTAATCTATCATTTTGTAATAATATATAATTATGTATATCAAAATAATATATGGCTATTTCAAAAATAGTTATAGAGAATAAACTAAAAAGAAAAATATAGCGTATCCTTTTTAATAAAATAAAGAATATATTAGATATAAGAAATGTAATACATAAGGTTAAAAAAAAATTCCAGTGTATTCCATATTCGCTTATATTATAATTATAATTAAAAAGATATATTCCTATAAATCTTGATATTCCTAATATAAATAAAATAATATGCTTTAATTCAATTATTCTTTTCTTTTCTTTTATATATTTAAATTTTCTTATTTCTTGAGAATATGCACTAGAACTTATAGAAGCACCTATTCCTATATCCATTAAAGTATTTCCATAATAATATGATTTACAAAAATGATTTGGAAAGAAATAAAAATCAACAGCAAAGATACATATATATGTCATACATGCATTCATTAATCTAAAATGTTTCAATGTATTGTGTATAATATATTCTTCTCTTTCATTTGAAGATGAATATATATTCATATCTTCCTTTTTTGAGTTGCAAAATATTTTATTTTTTATTTTGTCTTGCTTGATATATGTTATATTTTCTTTTATATCTTGCTTGATATATGTTGTATCCCCTTTTATATCTTGCTTGATATATGTTGTATCCCCTTTTATATCTTGCTTGATATATGTTGTATCCCCTTTTATATCTTGCTTGATATATGTTGTATCCCCTTTTATATCTTGCATTTCCTTTTTTTGTGTATGTTTAAATTTTGTGTGTTGCATATTTATAGGTATACCTTGAGTGTAATATATGAATTGAAATGTTATATATAAAATTAGACATGAACTTATCAACTTGATAATAGTTAAATAAAAATAAAAAAAAACAAAAAAAATTAAAGGAATAAAGACAATAAATAATGTTGTTATTATTTCATATTTTTGTAATAATATAGGGAAATATAAAAATAAATTTTTTTCTATATATATACATAAAAAAAAATATATTATATACATATATATATAAGAACTATTAATTATATTCTCTTTACTATTATTTATTGTACTTTTTAAAATATTATAATCATTCTTATCTAGTTTGTATATACAATTATTATAACATAAAGATATATAATTATTTATATCTTTTCTTTTATTTATTATAAATTTTATTGATGATTTTGTTTTTTCATTTTTATAAATTAAAACAATATTCTTTTTGAAAATCTCTACTTGTATTAGTTCGTATATTGGGGTTTCTTCCCTGCCATCTGATAGTGGCAATTTACAATCCTCATCATACATATTATTATTATTATTATTATTATTTTTAATATTATTATTATTATTATTATTATTGTTATTATTATTTTTTATTTTATTTTCATCTTTCCATCTATTCATTATCAAATTATACTCTTCTTCTTGGTCAACCCCCAGCTCCTTATTATATTTTAATATTATATCATAATATCTTCTTGACAATTCATATAAATACTTTTCATAATGTAAAGAATATACAGATTCATTCCTTCTTATTTCCTTTCCATATATAAATACCTCTTCATTCTCAAGCTTTTTATTTAATTCATGTATATATGAAGGAATGTCAAATATATATATTAAGTTAAAGGGGCATATCAAAAGATATGCAAGTATATTCATATTGTTCATTATCTCATACACATTTAAATAAACAAAAAAAAAAATATATATATATATATATATATATATATTATATATATATATATTTTTTATTTTTGTGTGTGTTTAGTTTATTTAAAAGGCGACTTTCCATTTTTTTATCCTTTTATTAAGGAGTAAGGATTTTGAGTTTTTTTTTTTTGTTTTATGATAAAAAATATATATATATATATATATATATATATTTAAATATATATATTATATATATGAAAAAAATAAATGATTTAAATATAATAAAAGATTAAAATATATCTCAAAAATGTATTATATATATTATAACACTTTTGTATTTTTTTTAAAAAACTACTTTACAACAAAAATTACTAAAGACTTAATAATTTTATATAATAACAAAGAAGAAGAAAAAAAAAAAAAAAGGAAATATTCATATATTCAAAAAATAGGACAAATAAAATATATTAAACAAAAATTATTTGTTTATTTTATTAATGCTACAGCCAAGAAATATGATGGAGGCATTGAATTAAGTGGAATAAAATACAATGGTATATAATCGAAACGCTGAAAAAAAAAAAATAAAAATAAAAATAAAATAAAATAAAAATAAAACACATATATTATATATATTATATATATGTATATTTCCAGATATACTTAATTATTTTCTTTATTTTAAATACCTTATACACCCTACGTATCTTTCCTTTTTTCTTATTTGTATTAATAATAACAGTAATCTAAAAAAATAAAATAAAACAAAATATAATTATTACAATGTAAAAATATTAATAAATGAAATTGTCCATTTAATTTTTTTTTTTTTTTTTTTTTTTTTTTTTATTACCTCTTGCTTTGCTACGTTTGGCTGAATAACATAATTGAACAGATACTTCTACGAAATTAAAAAAAAAAAAAAAAATAAAAATAAATAAATAAATAAATAAATATATATATATATATATATATATATATATATATATATATATATATATTTTATTAGTGTATTCATTTATTTTATCTTTTATAAAAAAACTAGGCATAAATTTACCAAGTGGTCTTTATTCATTTTATGAAAATGTTTTTCAAAACCAGAATGATACAAATTCTGAAGGAAAACAAAAAAAAAATAAAATAATAAAAAAATAAAAAAAAATTATAATAATATAAATATTATATATATACACACATACATATTTGCTTTTTACAATAATTGTAAATATTTATTTTACATTTTCAAAAGAAAAAGATTTGAAATATATGGAAGACTTTTCCTTGTATATGTCCATAATTATTCCTATAAGAAAAAATAAAAAAATAATAAAAATGAAAAAAATTATATATTGCATATATATAAATATGTATTTATGAATAAAAAAAAAAAATTTACCTCTATTATAACCGGGACGTGACAGTTTTTGTAAATACAAACAGAAAAAAGCCTTAAAAAAAAAAAAAATAAATAAATATATATATATATATATATATATATATATATATATATGTTTTCTTTTTTTTTTTTTTTTTTTTTTTGTTCATGTGTTTTATTTCTTACAATTTCACAATCCACTTGAGCTTTCTTCGATTTTGCTTTGCAGTTATTACAATTTTCACAAATTTTTTCAAGTATGCCCTATAAAAAAATAAATCAATAAATATAAATATATAAGTAACACACACACACACATATATATATTTATGTTGCTGTGTAAAATAACAAGTACATATAAACTTACCACATCATGCGTTTCTGTGTTCTTCAAAATTTCCTGCTCTGTATATAAATTTTCATTTAACTTTTGCTCATCAGATATAATTTTTTTGATCACTCGATGAACTAATATATCCGGATATCTTCTTATAGGAGATGTAAAGTGAGTATACAACAAAAAGGAAAGAGCATAATGATATGTACTCATATTATTATCCTTTATATATTTATATGTATGATACTCTGCTCTAACCATCTTTTTCTTCATATATGCTGATACAATATCATATATATTATTTTTCTTTTGTTTAAAATACTTTTTTTTCTCATCCAAAAATTTCATAATTTGTCGTAAGTCATGAAATTCAAAATGAATGTCACTTTTTTTTAATAAATCCATTATATCATTTATATCAATTGCATCATTTAAATTATGGGACCTAAATACTGATATGTCCCTATACTTACTAAAATATTGACGTATAGCTATTAACTTATTTGCACTTAACATTAATTCTTCTATCATGTAATTTGAAAAAGTATACTTCTTACGAACTATTCCTATAGGACTACGAGAATTCGATAATATAAAATTTATCTTGTCATTATTAAAAAACATAGAACCATTTTCTCTTCTAATATTTCGAGCGCCTTTTGTTATTTTATGCATGTCATATAAATGTTTTATTATACTAAACATTTCTTTATATGTTAATTTATGTTTCATATTATTCAAATTCTCAAATATTTTTAATAAACCATCTATACCTTCCTTCACCTCCGGTATTTTTAACAAATAAGAAATTATTATTTTTTTTTTTTCTTTCTTATTCAAACGCACAACATTATTATTACAACCTGTATCGCTCTTATCAGTCTTCTGACATAATGCAAAAATATCAAACATGTATCCATCTGATAAATTTTTCTTAATATCCTTACCATGTGTTTGGTATTGTGTATATATATTGTTTTCATTTGGAAATGTACGATTGGATGAATTATGTATATGGTCATGCAAATTATCATTTTGTTCATGCAAATTATCATTTTGTTCATGTAAATTATCATTTTGTTCATGTAAATTATGATTTTTTTCATGTAAATTATGATTTTTTTCATGTAAATTATGATTTTTTTCATGTAAATTATGATTTTTTTCATGTAAATTATGATTTTTTTCATGTAAATTATCATTTTGTCCATTCGAATCACCACTTTGGGAATTTTTCTTTTGCTTATTACCATTTTTATAAAAATGCAAATTTAAAAATCGTCTATAAATACTAGTTTTTTTTTTAGCAATATCTTGTGTTTGTTCTATTTCCTTATCATGATTTATAATTTCTTTATGTTTATTTTCTTTGATTAGTTGATTGATAGTATTGTCTTCATTGAGTGTATAATTATATTTGATATTGTCATTATAATTTTGCATTAATTTACCATATGTATGATTATTTAGTATATCATTTAATTTATCTTTTTTCAATTTGTTAATTAATTGTTTTATTTTTACATATTGTCGTATGATAAAATAGACTTCTTCATATGAAAATTTAACTTTGCTATTTATAATACTTTCTTTAATAAAAAAGGAGTTATGATCTATTTTTCCTGAACTATCCATATAAAAGAAAATAGATAAACACAAGCGATTATTAACTGGATCTAAACTACATAATTCTTCACTTAAAATTTTGGATATCATTGGAAAACATGTATGAGTTAAATAAATAGTCATGGCTCTATTACGTGCATCAATATCTAGAGAAGAATTTTCTTTGATAAAAAAAGACACATCAGTTATATGTACACCTACTTCATATAAATTATATTTATTCCATTCTTCTTTTTTCATTCCATTTATAATATCATTTATATTAATATATTTTTTACATTTCTCACAATATAAATCATGATCTTCAAAATATTTATATCCAATATCTTTATTGTATTCATTTTTGAAAAATGTTTCATAATTTAATGTTCCTCTTTTATTTTCATTATCAAAATTATTTAAATTATTATTATTTTTTTTATTTTTTTTATTTTTTTTATTTTTTTTTTTTTGGGTATTTTCTTCATGTGATATTTTTGGTATTTTTTCTTCTGTTTCGTCATCGTTTAATATTTTTTTATTCTTTAAAATAGATTCATAATCACTATTATCTAAAAATATTTTTTCAAACTTCAACATTCGATTTTTTTCTTCTATTTCAATATCTTCTCTTTTTTCATTGCTGTTTTCAATATGGTTTAAATTTTTTAAGTCTCGAATTAATTGTTGTTCTAGCTCATCTTGCATTTTTTCTTTTTCTGTTGTATACAATGAATTTTTTCCTCTTTCTTTAATTTCATTATCTTGTTTTGAAATAAAATTGAACATATCTTCATGATCTGTCTCACATGCGCTATGAGTATCATATTTATTTTTCTTGTCTTTTGTATTTTTCTTTTTTTTTTTTTTTTTTTTTTCTTTTTTTTTTTCGTTTGCATTATTATTGTATATGGTTAACATTTCTTTGTAAGCATCATCCCTTGAGTTATCTTCAAAGAGGCTACCAAAATGTTCAGTGTATGCAATTTTTTTTTTAATATTCATTCCTTTTACATGAATATTATTATTATTATTATTAATAATAATATTATTATGGTTGTTATTATTTCTTTTTAGTTTTTTGTTTATTTTTGTTCCTTTAGAGTCATATATATTATTTAATACACTTTCTGTGTCTGATGGTATTATGTCATCATATTTATTGGATGTAAAAAAGAAATCATCCACATCTTTATCTGTATCTGTATTTGTATTTGTATTTGTATTTGTATCATCGTTTACAATTTGATCTTCATCGACATCTTCATTTTCATCACTGTCATACATATTATTATATTTGTTCTTATTATCATTATAATTGTTGTGCATATCTTCATCACTATTTGTATCCATTTTATAATTTTTTTCATTAATTATATGATTCATTATATCGTTACACCTAGACTGATTTGTGTTTACATTTGTATACTTCTTTTTTGATGTTCTCATTTGCATATTTTGATAACCCATCAACTTATCATTATTTTTATTATGTTTTGATGTGCTGTTCATCTTGTCTGATAAGAAAGAGGATGATTGTGTATTATTATATGATTCTTTTTTTTTTAAGATATGTGTGGCATTTTGTTTTATTTTTTTATTTTTATTTTTTTTTTTATTTTTATTTTTATTATTTTTTTTTTCTTTTAAGAAGGAACCATATTGAACATTTTGTATATCCTTGACACATGTACTTTTCTTAAGATTTTGAAAAAAATTATTATCATCATCATTTTTATATAAAGAAATATTTTTTTTTAAAATTAATTCTTCAATATCTCCATTATGAGCTATTAAATTATGAATAATTTGAATGTAATAATTACAACTAATAATTTTTTTTCTGCTAATTTTATTAATATTAATAGCATCATCTAAATCTCTTGCAGTATCAGGATCAATTGTAAAAATACATGTATTAGTTAAATCAGTTCTTCTTTTTATTTGTTCAGAGATGATTTGTTTATATGTATCTTTATTTTTTAGATCTTTTAAATATTGATCTTCTAAAGCATCTTTCAAATTAAAATTTAAATTATGATTTAATAAAATTGCATTTTGCATATTATGAAATATATCATTCTGTCCAAGAATTTCTACAATTTTGCCTTCTGGATATGATTCATTTATATCCCAGACAAATATTTTTATATAAACTAATTGATTAGATATATCAGATATATTATATTTATTCATAAATTTAATAATATCTTCATTTAATACTTTTATTAATGGAATGTTTTTTTTAAATGGTATTGCTACATTATATTTCTTATTCTTTATCTTATCTCGAAATATACATACATATTTTATATCTGATCCATTATGTTCTTCAATATATAATATTTTTCCACATGTTTCTTCATCTGCACTTTTCTTTATTTTGATAACAACAGAATCTCCATCTAATGCTCTATTCATATCTCTTTTGCTTTTTATATGAATCTTCTTGTTGTCAAAAAGGATGAATCCATAGTCGCTTCTTCTAACATTAAGTATACCCTAAAAAATAAAAATAAATATATATATATATATATATATATATATATATAACACATTTGATATGTATTTAATTTTTTTTTATTATTATTAACATAAACACATGGAATATTTATGTTTATTTTATTTTATTTTATTTTTTATTTTTTATTTTTTATTTTACCCGTATGTACTTTTTATTTATTATTCCTTCTATTGCCTTCTCTTGAGTTATATATTCATCATATATACTGGCTTCATTTTTTTTTTTTTTTTTTCCTTTTTTTTCACGTGTATCTACTTGCATAAAATTATATTCATGATCTGGTTTTAATTTATTATTAAGAATATTATTCTCATCAGATGATGTATATGATTGTTTCTTTTCTTTCTTCTTTATTTTATCAAGACTTATATTTTTATTAGATTCATTAATTTTTTGTGCATTTTCTTTTATTTGTTTTTTTTTTTTTTCATTTTCTTTCATTTGTTTTTTTTTTTCTTTTAATTCTTTTTTTCTTTGTTCCTTCATTTCTATTTTTTTTTTTTCTTTGATTTCTTTTTTTTTTTCCTTTAGTTTTTTTTTTTTTTCTTTCCTATCTCTTTTCCTTTCCTTTTTTTTTTCTTTTTTTTTCTTTTTTTTTTTCATTTGTTTCTCATTTTCTTTATCACCATTTTGGTCTAGTATCTCTTCTTTTTGTTTGTCTATCGAGTGTTCATCTATATGAATATTTTTAACAACATTTGAAAATTGTTTATGCAAATTATTGATAGCATTAAATAAGTTATAATTATAAACAACACTGTCAGCACTATCTGTATTGGTGTCAGTGCGATGACTTTTATCTTTTGAAAATCTGGGACTTTTGACAGATTGACTCACATCTTTATCATGAATGATTTTATTTTTATTTTTATTTTTATTTTTGCTTTTATTTTTGCTTTCATTTTTATTTTCTTTTTTGTTTTTTTTCAATTTTGTATTATCTATACTAATAGATTCTTTTGTGTTATTATTAAATGTGTTCATAAAATCCTGGAAATAATTTTTTTTTTTTTTTTCTTTTTTCATATTCATTTCGGATGGTTCATCTAAAGAGTTCTCATCAGATGAAGAATTTTCTTTTTTAATATTATTTATAGATTGATCAGTTTTAATATTATATATTATAGACTTGTCTATATTATTATTTATAGATACATCATTGTCATTATAATGTGTTGTTTTTTTCTCTTCATCTTTATTTATGTGATCCCCATCAAGCACATTAACAAATGATGAATTCATAAAGAACCTTAAGTCGTTAATAAGATTATTATTTTTTTTATCATGAGAAGATTTTTGTGTTACACACATATTGTAAATATTTGAAGAATTGTCATTGTTTTTTTTATTATTTGTTTCAATAATATTACTTTTTTTGGGTATATGTTGAAATTCCATACTGTTATGATGTTTAAAATTTTGAATTTCATTTTTAATATTTGAATGCACAATATTTAATGGTGCATTTATATATTTTTTATTATCTATTAATATATCTTCTTTTATGTTATTAGTTTTTTGAATATTAATATCTTCATTTTTTCCATTCATATTGTAATTTATATTTACAATCGATATCATTTTATCCATATGATAATTTAATGATGAGAATAATACATCGGCTTTTTCTTGTATTCTTACGTTATATTGTATATTATTTAAAATATTATCACTATTTATATGATTATTTATATCTCCATTAATATCTCCATTAATATCTCCATTAATATCTCCATTAATATCTCCATTAATATCTCCATTTATATCTCCATTAATATCTCCATTTATATCTCCATTTATATCATTACTTAAATTTTTGTTTATATTATTTATATCATTTAATTTTAACATCCTCATAAAATTTCTCAATTTATTTTGAAACGATTCCTTTTTATTCGATGTCTCATCAGTACTTGTATTTGTTATGATACCATTATTTTTCATATTAACATTTTCATATTTTATTTCTTTTATATCTGATATATAATCTATATGTTCTTCTTTTAGATTTACTATATCATTATTAATAGATTCTAAAGGCAAATTAGCATTTTCTTCATTTGACAAAATATTAATTTTATCAATTCTTTTTTTTATTATTTCATTTTGTATTCTTAGATTATTCATATTTTGTTCTAGTGTAAATATAGATTGTCTAAGAATTTTAATTTCTTCATCTCTTTTTTTTATAGAATCATTTATTGTTTTGAGAATAGAAGTAAGATTCAATGTAGTATTATCTACACCTGTTTGTTCGTTTATATCATTGTGTATATTTAATAGATCTTTTTGAAGATGAAGTGTATTGGTTTTATTAGGTGTGTTTCTTGATTGTCTATTTGAAGAAATTGTGGTTAAAACACAATTTTTTTTATCACTATTATGACCACTAAAAATATTACTATTATTATTATTATTATTAATATTAATATTATTATTATTTTTATTTTTAATTTTTTTATTTTGTTGTGTATCTTCTTTGTTTGATTCTTCAGATTGTATTATCAACTTGCTTACGAGATGATATATTTGCTCATACTTGTCACAGTCTTTATTATTTTTTGGCTTGTTTATTAAATAAGATGCAAAGAGTGAGACACATAAAAGATAATCTTTTTTGGTTATTATTAAATCTTTGAATGTGTTTTCAAATTGTTGAGTTGATGGAATAGATTTAAATAAGTTTATTAACAAGGATTCAACAATTTTAATTTTTTTTTTTGAAAAAATATAATTTACTAACATTTCAATTTTTCTTTTAGTAACGATAGTATTACTTAAACAATTAATATCAACATTAGATATTAAGAATATTTTTAAAGTATTGAAATCGATTTTTTTTTGTATTTTTCTAATAATATATTTGATCATCTTTGTACTGACAAAATTTATTATACTAGGTTCAAATGTAGTTTTTCTAATCTGTTCGATTTTCTTTTTTGTGACAATAATTTTTAATAGTTCCACCACCATTTTTTTTTTTTCATCTTCTTCTTTATTGTTCTTTGGGTGGACGTCATCACAAGATGATAGAGACGAAACATCTGGAGATAAGATATATGGAGATAATATATCTTTATTATTATTATTATTATTATTGTTATTTATTTTTTTTTTATTATTATTTATTTTTTTTTTATTATTATTATTTTTTTTATTTTTTTTATTTTTTTTATTTTTTTTATTTTTATTTTTATGATCCTCATTTAGTAATGCAAATTTGTTTGGAAATTTTAATATGGTGTGTTCTACATTTTGATTATCCTTAAAAACTATATTATCATCATGATTGTTATTATTAATATCTTTAAAATTCATAGAAATTTTTATTTTATCTTTATTATAATTAATATATTTTGGAAGAATATTTTTTTCTACTTTTTTAACAATCTTAGAAAGATGTGATTTAGAGACATCATTAGAAATATTTTTATTTTTTTTAATCACATCATTATTATTATCATCATCATTATTTTTATCATCATCATTATTATTATCATCATCATCATTATTATTGTTGTTGTTAATTTGATTGTTTGTTAGTATTATTTTCTCTTTTTCATATAATTTAGCTATTTCTTTTTTAAAAAAAATATAAGAAAATTCACCCCTGTTCTTTTTTTTCTTTGTCCTTTTTATTTTTTTATGTACGCTGTGTGTTCTTAACTCGTTCATGCTATATATGCATATATATATATATATATAAATATAAATATAAATATAAATATAAATATGTATTTATTTGAATATATAAATATATATATATATTATATATGTGTTTGTTTTTTTTTTTAATATTTAAACTTATACTTTATTTATTATTGTGTACTTTTTTTTATGTATCATGTTTATAACACCAGAAATATATAATTAAACATATAAATAAATATATATATATATATATATATATATATATATATATATATTTTTATTTATTTGCAATATATTCCTATTTGTATCTTTTTATATTATATAATATTTTATTATTTTTTTTTTTTTTTTTTGTTGTACAATTTTTATAATAGTATTCCAAAAATGTAATACTCATCCATTTTGTTTTATTTTTTTTTTGTTGTTTTTTTTTATTTTTTTTTTTTAATTTTTTAATTTAAATTTATAAAAATTTTTATTTTTATCATATTGTCAAGAAGAAATATATACATATATTTTTTTTTTTTGATTAAATCGTGACAATATATATATTATATATATATATAACATTTTTATTATACGTATATTAATATAATAATATTATTATTATATATATGTTAAAAAAATATAAATATATATTTAAATATCATATATTTATTATTTTTTATTTACTTTAAAATAGATATCATTAGTAATATTTTTTTAAAAAATCATAAATATTATTTTATATTATGTATTATAATTGAATTTTTTTTTTTTTTTTTTAATTGGATACCCATATTTTATATGATATGATGAAAATATGGCACATATGATAATATATAAAAAAAAAAATATATATATATAATA
>NC_041698.1:542374-567374 GCF_900097015.1 Plasmodium sp. gorilla clade G2
CTTATGGTGATGTATATAAAGGGAAAGTAATAAAATATAATAATAATAATAATAATGATTTATATCAGAATACTAATTATTTACCTTATGATTATTATACAGATGAATTTGTTTTTTTTCGTAAGAATGTATATGCTATAAAATTTTTTAGAGATGATTTAAGAACAATAAATGAAGAAGGAATTAGTTGTACAACTCTAAGAGAATTAAGTTGTTTAAAAAATATTGGAAGACATCCTAATATACTGCGTCTAATAGATGTTACTATTGATAGACAAAAATTAATAAGTGAATATATAAATAGACAAATATTACAACATTATACATCCAATTATCATCATCATCATCATAATAAATTAGATATCACTCCCTTATCAGCTGATCAAAAATTTATTTTTGCTGCATATGAATATTGTGATGGTGGTGATCTAAAAAAACTTATACAAAAAACTAAAATTAGTGATGATCAAGCTGGTCTTAATTTGAAAGAAGCAAAATGGTTATCCTTCCAATTATTAAATGGATTAGCATATTTACACAATAATAAAATGTGTCATAGAGATTTAAAACCTGAAAATGTTATGTTACAAGAGACTTCTAATCATAAGTATCTCTTAAAAATTGGAGATTTAGGTCTGTGTAGAGAATTAAAAAATGATGGAGATATGACACCTACAGTATGCACAATATATTATAGACCTTTGGAGGTCTTACTTTCAAAGTTTGAACTGTCTAATAAGCATCATCATAAGAATAATACAAATCATAGAAAGGATAACAATGATGATGAGGAGGAGGAAGATGATGATGAAGAGGATGATGAAGAGGAGGATGATGATGATTATTATGATGACGATGTAGATATAAATGTAGATAATCACAATAAACTTTATAATAACAATATGTATAACCCCCATTTGAGTCGTAGGAAAAATAAAATGAAAAAAAAAAAAAAGAAAAAAAAAAAAAAAAAAAAAAAAGAAAAAGATGATGATTATTATAATAAAGATTTTCAATATGGTTTAAATGTAGATATATGGTCAGCTGCATGTATTATATGTGAACTTATAATTGGAAGACCATTATTTAAAGGAGTTACTGAATTTGATCTTATAATAAGAATTGTTAATTCATTAGGAAAACCTAATAAAGATGAATTAGAATTTTTTAGTAATTCACGTTTTTATCCTTTAAAAGAAGATTTCTTTAATGTTCATATAAAAAATAAAAAAGATGCTTTAAATGTAATTACAAATGGAAGAATAGACGAATTAGGTATAGATCTACTTGTTAAAATGCTTAAATATAATCCAAATGATCGTATAACTGCAGCTGATGCATTATCTCATCCTTGGTTCTCAGATATAAGATTTGATAATCTTGATGGTATAGGTGTCTATAACTGGTATGTTCATTGTTTAAAATATTATATTGGTATAAAAACCTTTAGAGAAATTGAACAAAAAAAAAAAAATTTACTTACTACTACTATGATTTCACATTTTTTATGTAAGTCAAATGATAAATATGCAAAAATTATTTTCAAATTAATCAATGATACATTTAAAAATTTAGGAGGATATAAAAAAAGTGGAAGGAGATCTTTTGCAATTTTTTCAGATAAATATGCTAATGATGAAAAAAATTCAAACGGATTTATTAAAAGAGCAAGTATTAAAGTATTAAATGATATGAAAGAAAAAAATGTTAAAGAAACAAAAGAAGAATTCTCTTTCTATGATGAAAGCACAACTTATATGACACCACCAACAACATCAAGCAAAAGAAGAAAATTCAATAGATCAAGTTATCATGTAATTCATCCAGAACATTCATATGAATTTACAAATAAAATCAGAATGAAAAGAAATCTATCAATTCCAGATTTATCAACACCAGATATAAACATACAAAAACATAAAAAAATTAAAGCAGCTACAACAACAAATAAAACAAGTCTTCCACATTTTTCTCATTTTTAAAAATAAAAAAAAATATATATATATATATAAACATTTTATATATATATATATATATATATATAATGTTCCATATGTGAAACCATTACAATAATGTTTATATCAACCATGTTATGTCTCACACATAAAAATATAAAAATATTTAAATGTGTAAATATATACATATATATTTACTAAATTTTATTCATATATTTTTTTTTTTTTTTTTTAATTTTTTTTTTTGTATAATTGAAGGTAAACAATATATTTAGTTACAATGTTATAAATACAAACTTGTATATTATAATCATCTTTATTGTCTTTTTTTAAATTATTTGATTAAATAAAAAAAAAAAATATATACATATATATATATATATATATATATATTATCAAAATTGTAACAATTATGCAGCCATAATATTATATACATATAAATATATTTATATTTATATTTATATTTTTTTTCTTCAACTGAATTGCATTTGACATGACGGGCATTTAGTATTATGCGACGTTAAAAACCACCTGAACAAATAAAAAAAAAAAAAAATAAAATAAAATAAACATATATATATATATATATATATATATATATATACATATATTATAATTTGCATATATTCTTATTTATAATTACTTGTGAAGGCAGTGACTATGATAAGATGCATTGCATTTCAAACAATTTTTGTCACATGTCTTTTTATCATATAAGAGCATGAAGCATATATTACATTGTGCTTTATTTGCAAAATAATTATTCATGATGCTATCAAATTTTATAAATATTTCATTTATATCTCCATTTCTTGAATATTTATACATGCTTTTAATGGAATTATGGATATAAGCCTTCTTATCTAAAAAAATTAAATAAACACACAAACACATATATATATATATATATATATATATATATATACATATACATATATATATATTTTTATTTTTTTATTTATGAGCCCATGTATATATTTTCTTCATATTTTGATTTACCTAATGATTCTATTTTGTCGCTTATAATAAAATGAGAAAAAGGATAATTCGGAAGGAATGTTAAAGTAAGTTTTGCAGTCATATCTTCAAGCTGTTCGTTTTCATCTTCTTTTATTTTATATTTAAAAGACAATATTTTTGATGAAGGGTCATATGAATATGTGGTGTTAACATATTTAGCTGATATATTTTTTAATTGATTTAACTGATAATTTATTATTAAATTCGAAAAAATTATTTGATTAAATGTAATTATATTATATAATTTATTCTTATTTATTATTATTATAGATTCATTGGGATATGTTGTTATAAGCAATAATATTAGATATAATGAAAAGAAAAATATATATACTTTTTTTTTGTTTTTTTTTAAAAATTTATTTTTTTGAATTAAGGTATCAATATTTTTTATATCCTTTAAAACATTAAATATATTAAAATTATTACTTTCTATAAATAATAAAAATTGTTGATATATATCTTGGTCATATATAAAATATTCTGATGATAAACATATATTTAACATAGACAACAGTATTTTTAAATAATTCATTTCTAAAAGAAAAGAATATAAATCTAAAATATTTTTATTCACATCTATTAATAAAAATGGATTTTTTAAACTTTTTTTTAAAAAGTATAACGATATATTTTTCTTTCTCTTAAAATTATTATCATTATTATTATTATTATTATCACTAACATTCTTGTATGTATCATTATCATTATTATCATCTTTTATGTTACCATCTAAACGTGAATTAATTTGATACTTTTCATTTTCATTCATTTTCATTTTCTTTTTCTTCTTCTTTTTTATATCATTCATTCTTTCTTTCTTTAATGTCTCAGCACAAAAAATACTACTAACAATTTCATCATCAGAAATATTTAAACTACTATCACTAATACATTCAGCGTCTTCAAAGAAGATATCATTCAACCTATCAGTCGTATACTCGTTTTTTTTCTCTTCAATTGAGGAGTTTTTATGATTATCACTACTAAAACGATAATCATTTTTATCACTACTAAAACGATAATCATTTTTATCATCACTCAAACGATAATCATTTTGATCATCACTCAAACGATAATCATTATGATCATCACTCACATCATTATGATCATTATTTTTATTATCTTTGATGGTGTTGCTGTTTTTTTCCATATTCTTTTCAATAATATAATGTAAGAATTCATTGTGTGTGTTATTATTTAAACAAAAATATTTATTTATTCCTTCAAAGATATCATTACCTTCATTTTTTAAATCATGCAACCGTTTTATAAATAAACAATTCAAGAAGAGTAATAAAAACGTCTCGTCTATAAATATTTTATTTTCTTTAAACTTGTTTATATTTGAAAATAAGATATATAAATAATAGGTATTTATATATATATCAAGAATTTTTTTTTCTTCATGTTTTTTTATAGTATCAAAAGGCTTGTTCTTAATATTGTTAAAAAAAATGTTCATACCTTCAAAATATTCATAATATTCTGTAACACCAAATTTTAAGGATAGAAGATATATTTTATAAATGGAATGTAAATAAGTCTGTAAGTTATTAACTTGATCAACAATAATAATACAACTACTACTGCTACTACTATTAATATTATTATTATTGTTAGTATTACTCATATTGGTGTTAGATTCTTTTTTGTTTTTTTCTTGGTAGTTCAATATTTCTTTCAATATTTTTACACATATATTCTTACACCTTTCATTTATCACATTGTTATATCTTTTACAACTATATATAGATAATATAAAATAAATAATTTTTAATAATAATTGTATAAACTTTTTATTTTCAACAATATATCGAAATAATATTACTTCTCTATGTTGTTCTAGTAATTGATACATAAATTTTAAGAAATGTATACCTTTATTATTTTCATATGATTGTTTATTTTTTAGTTTATTTCTATTTTTTTTTGTTTGTGATGATAATATAATCATATTATTATTATTTTGTAAGATAGTATTGTTTTGATTACTATTAGTATTAGATAATATATTATTGATTATGATTCTTTTATTTTTATATATACGAATATATTTATCATATATCCTTTTATAATATATTTTTATATAATAAGAATAATTTAAAAATATATTTTCTTTATTTTCTGTAACCATTTTATTCTGAATAAAAAAAGAAAAATAATTAGGACTAGATAAAATAAATTCTAAACAATAAAAGATTATATCATAATTACACAATGATATTATTTGTAAAGATTCTAATAAAATATTCTGAACGCTTTTATAAATAAATAAATTTAATGGAGTATATTTACTTATATATATTAAATGATAAAATAAATTTAGATATTGTAATTCATTCTTTATATTTAATTTAAAATTGTTATCAATATAAGAATGTAAATAATCTGGAACATAATCTTTAATACATTCTAATATTTTTATATAATCACAACAATTACTATTATCATTATTATTATATAACAATAAGTTATTTGTTTCATTTATTGTTTCCACGTTGATCATACTATCTTTATTATCTTCTATATGTTCATTATCCTTGTTGCATTTATTATTTATATTCTTTTCTTTATCTTCATTTTTTATAATAATGTCCTTTTCTATATATTGCAGATTTTTCAACACAAGTATTTTTTTTATTATAAACTCTTTATATAAAAAAATCTTCAATTTTAAATATATATTATTTTTCATATTTATATCTTTTAAATAATATAATATCTCATCTAAAGAGATATAATTATTATCATTCATATATTTTAATAAAGACTTACATATTCTAAATATTTTATAATCTTCTATGTTTTTCATAACATATATAATATTATAAAAACTAATATTATCTTTATTTCTTTTCATCATTATTTCGGATATAACTTTTTTCCTTACACATCTCAACACACTGTTCTTTTTAATATATTTATAAATAATAAAATATAAATTTAAATTATCATATTTTTTATATAAACCCATTTCCTTTTGATCTTCTTCACTTATATAATTTTCACTTAAATTTTTTTCACTTATATAATTTTCACTTAAATTTTTTTCATTTATATTTTTTTTTTCACTTATATTTTTTCCTTTTATATATACATTTTTAAGAAACTTATATAACTTTTTAGATTTTATATTTTTATATATATAATTAAAAAACGAATCTTCTAATTTGCTATCCTCTTTTAAAGGTGACAACATTTCTTTTGTTATTGTCTTATTATCGTTCGATTCATCCACATCTAAACAAAAATAATATGTGCAATGTATTACATGTGTAAAAGGTAATATGTCATATATATTATGATATATTTTATACAATAATAATAATCTATTATTATAAATTGAACTTAATATATTTTTTCTTTTTATAAAAACATATTGTTCTATTTGTTTTTTCTCTTTATTATTTAATATATAATTGATGTTCTTCATATTCTTCATATTCTTCATATTTTCATCCTTTTCAAATGACACACTAAAATTGTTCTCTCCATCTTCAACATTATCACACGACTGATTAGTATCATTATAATTATTATCATTACAATTATTATCATCATTTTTAATATTATTCATATTGTCTTCTCTCTTTAAATTGTTCTTTTCAATATTATCATATTCATAATCTATGCCACAATAAATCTCTGATTTATATATTTTCAGAAGAAATAAATAACCTTCTTCCTCTTCAGTTCTTAACTCATTATCACTATAAAGCTCATCACTATGACAGGCATCACTATAAATATCATCACTTTGAAAGTCATCACTATATATATCATCACTCTGAAAGTCTTCACTATATATATCATCACTCTGAAAGTCTTCACTATATATATCATTAACAATATTATGTAATATATTTTTTTCTTTTCTTCGATTGTCATACCTTACACCTTCTTCATCCTTACAACTTTTATATATTCCACGTAACACCTCTAGATATCTTAATAATATTTTTTTATCTAAAACCATAAATAATTCAGAAAACCTTTGACCATAATTAAAATCTACTCTTAATAATATTAACAACAAAAGATATATATACAAATTATTGTTATTTGTATTATCATCTGTGCAATCATAATTACTGTCATCCATATCATCACATCTAAAAACCTTTTCTAGAAATAATTTACAAAAGAAACTACAAAATGTTATGTCAGGCAATGATTGAGTTAAATATATATATTTTTTATGAATATAAAACAAATCGATATAAAATTGTTTCTCAAAAAATAATTTATTTCTATTTGTTTTCTCATCTTCATATATTAAATCGTAAAAGGTTTTTAATAATTCTTCATCCTTTGATTTATTCATTATATAATGATAATAAATTTTTAAAATATCACATGACTGATCTAATAACTTTACATTTTCTCTCTTCATAAATTGAAGTACATATATGCAGGTTTTGAATTTTTCTTCGACCTTGTCTTCGTCTAAGGGTTCACAAAAGATAATCTAAAAGAAAAAATAAATATAAATAAATATAATATATATATGTATATATATATATATTTCCATATATATATATATATATATATATATATATTTCCATATATATATATATTTTTTTTTTTTTTCTTTTTTTTGTGTGCAATACCGAAAAAAACATTTTGGCTAGCTCATCATAATATGAGGACCCATTAAAAATAACAAAAAACATATAAAGTATATTTAAACCAACATTTATGGAAGCAAAATATACATCTTTATTTATATTTTTATCTCTCAATGTATTGTTGATAATATCAAAAATTATATTCAAAGAGAAGGAAGATGACGACAACGATGATAACGATAATGATTGTAATAACTGTGATGATTCTAATAATTGTGATGGTTGCTCTTTCATTTGAGAAAAAAAAAATTTTAATAATAATATATTATTTTTAACTATGCTCATTAATTTATGATGATTATTTTTTATTAACATAAAAGTATTTATAAAAATAACATTTAATGTAGATATATATTTATGTCTTGTTTTTACTATAACATTTTCATCACAAGAAATATCACTAATAAAGAGAACATTTTTAATCTGTGAAAAAAAATGAAATAAAAAATCTATCACTTCATAATATTCTACATATTCTGTTTGACTCACATTTTTATTATTAGTAATATTATGTGTGTCATTATATATTTTTTTATTCTTTTCATCTTTTAATATTTCTTCCTTTTTATCAGCATTACATATATTATTATTTTTTTGGTTTTCATTTGTATTGGTTTTATTTAATTCATCGTTCATATTATTTACATATACACTTATTAAATCAAGAGAACTAAATATTATGTTATATTTATTTTTTGATGAATTTAAAAAATTTATAAATGTTAACAAGAAATGTTTTTCATCTATATTTGCTTCCTTTATTTTTTTTTTTAAATCATCAAGTTTGTCTTTTTCCTTTACATCTTTTTTATGATTTATTTTTTTTTTCTTATTACAATAATATCTATTTATCAGATTTTCATAAAGAAATTTATTTTTATAACTATAATTACAATTTAATAACTTCTTTTGTATTAATATGATTTCTAAGGGTAATAATAATATATGTGCACATAAAACGTATGAACAATATTTTTCATTCATATAAAATATATTATTTTTATTATTTTCTTCTTTCAAACTATTCGACACTTTTATATTTTTCTCTTCCATGTTTTTATTATTCATATTTTTGATATTGTTTTGTATGTCCTTCATATCATCTACTAAAAACCCTTGAGTTATATCATTATTTGTCATCGTCTCAGTTACTTCATTCTCACAATTTTGTATTTCTTTTAAACTTATAAATAAAAAATAATCATATAAATGTAATAAAACATCGTAATAAATAACAATAGATGATTTATGATTATTTATTAATAAAAAATAGAAAAGGAAAAAAAAGAAAAAAAAATATTCTTGTATATCGTCTTTTTTAAATAAAAATATAAACAAACATATATTATAATTAAAAACATCATTTGAATATATTTTGTTTTGTTTTACTAAGGACAAATAATTCTTCAAAAAATTTTCTTTTATTATTTTCTTATTATCAATAAAAAATAAAAGTAATAATAAATGATTAATTGTTTTATATATATATTCATCTTTATTATTTATTATGCAACAAATATAATTACATAATGATTCTTGAATATTTTCATTATGTAAACTCATAAAATTTATTTTAATTTTTTTTAATAAATATATAATATTATAAACACATAAATATAACATTTTTTGTATCCTTACATCATCTTTATTTTCTTTATAAATACTATTTAAATTCATAAAAAAAGAATTATAAGTGTTTGAAAAATTATTATATTCTATTTTAAAAATCTCGACAATCTTGGATTTAAATATATCATTCTTTAAATAATACTTATCATTATTATGATTATCAAGATATTCTATATTACCCTCCATATTATTATTAATAATTTTATCTTCCTTATTTTTGTTGTTGTCATTTCTATATTCTTTTATTATATTTATTTTACAAAATTTTATTATCATATATAATAAAGAAGGATATAAACATAATACGTTAAATAAATATACACTTCTATCATAATCATCAGAATTTTCTTTAGTTTTTATATAATTTAATACTTCTTCATCTAAATCATTTTTTATATATATTAAACAATTATAAAAATTTGTTATATTAATATTTAATTTTTTTATATTCAAATATAGTTTATTTTCATTATATAGTTTTAGTTTGTTTTTATTCTCTCTTTTTTTTTTTTTTTCTTCTTCTTCTTCTTCTTCTTTTCCTTTTTCTTCTCTTCTTTGCAAGTCTTCCTTCAAAGGAAACAGCATTGAAAGGATATCGCTCGAAACTTTATTAACCTATACAAAATTGTAAAAAAAAAAAAAATAAATAAATAAATATATAAATATATATATATATATATATATATATATATATATATATTTATATATATGATATATCACTACACAGTGACATATACTTGTAATTATTTTTTCCTTACATTTTTATTATAATCAAAAAAAGATATATACAATGGAGGCAAAAATACATTTATGTGTTTTTTTATCTTGGTCTTTATTTTCTCTATGAAAAGTTTCAAGCACACATTTAAACCTGTATAGGGAAAAAAAGTAAGAGGAAAAAAAAAAAAAAAAAAAAAAAAAAAAAAAAAATTAATATATACGTTTACATATTAAAATTAAAAAATATAGAGAAATACAAAAAGACATATTTTCATATCATTATAATAACATTATATTCATAATTTAATATATACACATTTACATTTTAATATATAATATTACTTTCTCTCAAATTATAATTTGGATGATATATTAATTTTTTGTAAACACTTAAAAAAGATGAAAATAAATAAGATACTGTTTCTTCGTCATATTTACTTAAATATGACATTAATTCCTATAAAAATAAATAAATAAATAAATAAATAAATAAATAAACACATCATATAAGTAATATATAATTTATTTTATGTTAATATAAATATATATATAACAAATAGGACATAAAATAAATTACATATATATATATATATATATATTTATTTATTTTTATAACATTTTTTAGACTTTACATTTATAGCTTTTAGTTTTGTTTGAAGATTCTTTTTATGTAACTTGTTAATACAATTTACTATGAGCTGAGAATTCTTACATTCGACATCTGAAACAAAATTCTCACTACTCTGTTGAAAAATATTCGTAAGTAGGGCGTCTTTCGTAACTACAAGGAAAAAAAAAATATATATAAAATATAAAATATAAAATAAAATAATAATATTAAAATGTTAATGTAATACATACATATATATATTTATATATATGTAAATGTCGAAAGATAATATACTATATATACAAAAAAAATAATCTATACATTTATTAAAATGAATAATAAAAAAAGAAAGAAATTATAAATATTATATACATATATATATATTGTTATATTACAGTAACTGCTTTGAGGCACATAACCCTCCTTTAATTTTATAACTTTCTTTTTCTTCATAGTTTCTTCTTTAAAAAAAAAAAAAAAAAAAAAAAAAAAGTTATTTTTATATCCCTTTTTACAATACAAAGATTAAATATAATGACATCTATACTAATATATTATATCCATATAACATAATAAATATTTTGTGGATATTTTTCAGTTTTATAAAAAATATATATTAGTTCTATTTTTATGAATATTCATTAAAAAAATAAATATATAATAAATTAAGTTATATATGTTTTATATATATTGTAACAATATCTTGTTGCACTTTTTTTTTTTTTTTTAAATATATATATCCAACATAATGAATTAACATATTTTATATATATTTATATGCATATATAAAAATAAAAAAATATATATATTATATAATATTAAATATATATATATTTTATATATATATATATATTTTATTATATTATAAAAAATATTAATTTTTCCCTATATGTACAATATATATATATATGTATTCACATATCCATTATTTTTTTTATTATTATATATATTTTTTGTTATGTCATATATATATATATAATAAGTTTATTTTATAAATACATATACATATAAATATAATTAAATACATAATTAATAATATATTTATATAACTGACATAATTGTATGCTTTATTTTTATAAAAAATATACTTTTAATTTTTTATTTTATTTTGAGACCTCTATAAATATAAATAAATAATTAAATAAATACATACATATATATATATATATATATATATATATATATATATATATATATATATATATATTAATATATATACATATACATATTATATAGTCATTTCAGTCTGGTCAAATTATAAGATGAGAGACCTAAAAAGATATCGAGGTTCTAATCATATATTAAAAAATAAAAAAATAAAATTATTTATAAAAAATAAATTCTAATCAACTGTATCTTTTCAATTTTTATTTTCAGATGAACGCCAGAGAAGAAAAAACAGTTATAATAATAAATCACATGGAAAATATTATAATTACAATGTAAAATGAGAAAAATACAAAAATACAAATAAATAAATATAATATAATATAAAACAATATATATAATAAATAAAAGAAAGAACTAATTTATGATAAATATATACACTTGAATGATATTGTATTTCTTTTTTCTTTTCCATATAAATATATAGAAACACGATGACTATAAAACGAATAGCCAACATAATAGAATAAATAAATATAGAGGGAAAGGCTCTTACGGAAGAGTAAAAATAAAAAAATATACATAGATATATTTATGATACACAAAATTTTATTATAAATAAAAATAGAAATATGTCACATGATGAATATATATATATATATTATATATATATATATATTTTTTTTTTTATTTTTTTTTTCAAAAGAATTATGAAGAGAGAAATAATGAGATACGAGTAAAAATATCCAACTTAGATTATACTATTTCAAAAAATGATTTAGTGGTAAAGGAAATATAAATATATAAAAATGCATACACATGTAAATAATATGTATATATATTTACAAATTGTATAATTTTGTTTATACATATGTAGGAATTGTTTAGTAATGTCTGTAAAGTTGTAAATGCTTGGATAAACTATGACCACACAGATAGATCAAATGTAAATTATATATTATGAATAAATTAAATGTTAATGTATATAATATATATATATATTAACATTTGTGTAATATATGTTTTCCTTTATTTTTCTTTATTTTATTTATGTAGGGTACAGCAGTATGCGTTTTTGAAAATATAAATGATGCCCAAAAAGCTATAGATAAATATGATGGTTAAAAAGGATAATATTATTACTTAATGAAAATATGTTTATCTATATATTCATTTTAATTATATTTTTATTCATTTACAATTCCATTATTTTGTTATTTTGTTATTTTATTATTTTGTCGTTTTATTATTTTGTTGCTTTTTTTTTTTTTTTTTTTTTTTAATATTTTAATTTTATGTGTGCAAATATTCTGACTTGTTCATAACTTTTTTGTTTTTTTTCCTTGCAGGTTCAGAAATTGAAGGATTATCGATAAAAATGGAAATATTGCATAAAAGAAATTATACATATAAAAAGAAATATAAGAGTCGATGTCCTTGGTAATATATATATATATATATATTTATATATTTTTCTCTTTTTCTAGAAAAGAGAAGTAATTGTCACTTAATAATAAAAAAAAAAAATATATGTTAAATATAAGATGTTAATGGTTTATAATATATATATGTTTTTATTTTTTATTATTAATTTTAATTTTTTTTTTGTTCCTTTTATACAATAGACAAATAAATAAATACATATATATATATATATATATATATATATATATATATATATATATTTATATAAACGTAAAAATAAATAAATATATTATAGATTTAAAAAAAAATAATATATATATATATATTTATATTTATATGTCCAATTGGCATATTATATTTTCAAGTTCATGTACGATTTTATCAATTTTAAGAGGTCCTCGGAAATATCGTTTCGAAGGGATATAATACTTTCAATTTCAGCTGAATTCAAATTGTTTTTATTTTCATCATAGAAATCTTTAAAGTCTTGTAAGTCGCTTATATTTAGTAACTCACATATTTCTAATAGTTTTGCGAATTCTTTTTTAACATTGATATTTGTTAAGGAAGTAAAAAAGAGCATGAGATTTCTGATGTCGTTATCTACTTGTACACATCCATAGAGACTGAACGTTTTGGTTTTTATAATTCGTTCGATATATTTGCATATCTGAAAAGAGAATAAACAAATAAAAATATATATATATTTATTTATACATATAATATATATGTATATGTTTTATTTATCTGTTGGCTCACCTTTTCTGCCAACATGTTAATAGATATGTATAAAATATTTTGATTAAAATATAATGATATATGGTTGATAACTAATTTTATTTTATTGATTAAGTTATTTATATATGGGTCATTTAATTGATAGTATGAATATTGTTCACTTGTAATATTAAAGTTGATATTTTCGATTACAATTAATTCATTGATAAAATGTATTTTTAAAATATTTAATAGATTTTTACAATTTTCCATATTTAGCTTTTCATATTCTTTTAAAATATTATCATAATTAGCTAGGGCATTATTAAACATGTGTTGATAATTTTGTATGTTTTTCTGATTTTTATTAATTTGGATGAATTGTTCAGAAAAATAATCAGTAATAAATATTTTATATTTTTGAATATATATATAACACGAGTCGATATTATTTACACAATGAGGATAACTAAACTTTGAATTAATAATTTCATTCATAATATTTTGTTGTGTCGATAAAGGATTATATAGATTTTCATAATGATGAGGTTTTAAATAATCATACAAATTTTTTTTTTTTTTTTTTTCATCACAAGGAGGTTCATAGTTTTTAAAATATTGAACATCAGAATTATGTTCATCACTTAAATTATATTTATTTGTTACATCATATTTATTTGTCACATCAAACTTTTTTGTGACATCAATCTTCTTTGTCACGTCAATCTTTTTTGTCACATCAGAATTATCTGTTATTCCATTTTCATCAACTGAATAACTTTTATAATTCCTTTCGTATTCATTATTTTCTTGACTTATATAACTAATTGAGTTAACAAAATTTTGAGCAAATGTAACTGTGGCACTAGTCTGGTTATCTCCGAAATAATTATTTTTGTCTATATGCTTTAACAATTTTGTGAATGAAAAATATTTGATATTTTGTATATCGTGTATAAAAGAAGCATAGATATTTTTAGCAATTTTTAAATTATCATTTAAATAATTTTTTAATGTTGTTGATAGATGTATCATAATATTATTTATAAGAACACATATGGTGTTAATATCATTCATATGAATACTTCTACATACACATTTTTGATATATAAAAAAAGCATCTTCTAATATGGTTGATGTAAATTCATTGTTATTTAAAATATTTTCATAGTTCATATTATTATGAGCAATATTATTACTATTATTATTAATATCATTACTACTAATATTAATATTGATATTATTAATATTAATATTATTATTATTATTGTTGTTGTTGTTTATTTCTTTTTTTTCGTCATCTATTAAAGATAACATAATATCATCTGTCAATATATATGCTTTATCTATACACATATTAGAGAAAGAAACCTCATGATCAATATAAGCACATATACAATTTTGAATATTAATAATATATGATAAATTTTTATATAATCCTGTTTCTAAAGAAAAAATATTTGTATTTATATGATTTCTGATATCAAATATTTTATATATATTTGTCATTTTGTTTATTGATAAATCATATAGAAACTTTTTTATATTTAAAAAATTATAACATAAAACTGATAAAATTTCTATATTCTTATCATAATTTTTTAATTCATCATAATTATCTATTCTTAAATTTACTTGAGAAAAATATTCTTTACATATTTTCTCAATAATTTTATTAAATAATAATTGTATCTTTCTATTATATATTATATATACAATATTATTGTCAACTAATTTTTCAAATAAATTATTATATTTGTAAAAAAATGTGTATGTGCTTTTTATACATTCAATATATACATTATCTTCTTTACTCATAATTTTTTTATTTAAAAATTCTAATAACTTATCAACTTCTATTTCTACTAATGTAATTATAATATAGCATACAAATAAATATTCTTCAAAAAATATTATCTGTTTATCTGTATTTACTTTTCTTGTATTATTATTACCATGTATTATATTATCCTTCGAATCTATATGTCTATTCTTTCTATTGTCTCTATCATGATTTTCATTTAATTTATTTATTTTGTTATGTTTATCGTCATTATAATTATGATTATCAAGACTATCATAGTTAATATCACTATGGATACTACTGTCACTTTTTATATTATTATCACTATTTATATTATTATCACTATTTATATTATTATCACTATTTATATTATTATCACTTTTTATATTATTATCACTATTTATATTATTATCACTTTTTATATTATTATCACTTTCTATACTATTATCACTGTCCATATTATTAAACCCATCGCTCATATCATCCTTACCTTTTTTCTTGTTTACATAATTTTCGTCCTTTACACGGTTATACTCATCAGCTGAGTCATCATCGTTTCCATTTTTTTTATGACTTGCTGTTTCTAAATTACCTGTTTGAAAAAGACTTAAATAAATATTTATTTTCTCCTTAATACTATCTATGTCTTTTTTTTTGATGCATTGCATAATATCATCTTCTATAAGTCCCTTTACACGATCATAATATCTACCAAAAAATAAAATATATACACATATATATATATATATATATATATATGGAGATATATATATATATATATATTTATTTATATATATATATTTTTTTTATTTTTTTTTTATTTTTGCCTCACCTGTTGAGGTCATTAATTTTTTCCTTGTCCATCTCATATAAGTGAAGGTATGCATTTGAATGGTCATCCCTTTTTTTATTAAACCCGTTTTGAAATAGACAACTTTTTTTATAATTAATATAATCGATAATATCATTTTCTATAAATTTCTCGTCATTCTTTAAGAAGAGATCTTTTTTTTTGGTATCATCATGATGATTTGTTTCTTTTTTTGATAGTAGAAAGATAGAGTTATTATTATATTTATATATTTTATATCTTATTTGTAAAAACTCATTTAAATATATAATAGTATCATGATAATTAGATTGTATATTTTTTTTTATTTGTTCAATAATAATTTCAGTTCTTATTTTTAGAGATATAAATTCATATGAAGAGTTTATATTAGATACGGTTTTATAAACATTTTCAATGTGTTCAAATGTATTATAATTAGATTTTTTCTTTAAAAAATTATATATATCATTTAATTTCTTTTTAAATAATTCATGTTTCTTAATATACATATTAATATATTCAGCATTATTAATAAAATTCTCCTGTTCTTTTTGTTCATTTATTCTTATTTTTATATTATAATTATTGTTTAATAAATGTATCTTATCTATATATTCTTTTACTTTATTAATATCCTCATCCTCATTGGTATCATCATCACTACAACAAGAATTACTACTATTAGACGAGTTCAAAATTAAACTGTTCATCGTAAAAAAAAATATATATATATATATATATATATTTATTTATTTATTTATATATTTTTATATTTGTGTGTGTTTTTTATTTTTTTGTTTTTTTTTTATGAGAAACTATAAATATTGTGTAGGAACATAAATATGTTCTGTATCTAAATATGGAGATACGATTTTTTTTATTTTTTATCTATTTTGAATAAATAAAATAATATATAAATATAAAATATAATTATAATATAAATATATCATAATATTTATGTCAATTTTTTTATTTTTTTATATAAGATATAAAAAAATACTTCTTGTGTTTAAAAAAAAAAAATAAAAATAAAAAAAAAATAAAAATAAAAAAAAAAAAATAAAAAAATAAAAAAAAATAATAAAAAAAAAAAATTCACATATTATATATATATATATATTTAAAATGAAAATATATCATTTTGCTTACATATATATATATATATATAATATACATAATATATATATGATATATATATATAATGTTATTAAAATTGTGGGAATAAAAATATGCAGAAACAAGAACTATCATCATAATTACCCATGCGAATTGTTGTTCTTATTATATCTCTAGATAATTCAAAACATTCTTTAGATGTAATAAGAAAATTATGATGATGAATAATATAATTAAGATAATGATTTTTTGTATTTATATATTTAATATAATTATTATAAAGATAATATATTTTTTGAATTTTTGTATATATACTTTTATGTTTTTTTATAATATTTAATATTATATAAGGATTAATATATTCAAAAACACCATCTGAAGCTATTAATAATAAGTGAAAAAAGTTTTTTTTATTCGATTTATATATATAATTTTTATTTAAATTTGTAGGTTTGAAATGAATATAAGGTAGAAGTTGTTCATCTGGATATAAATGAAATTTTTTTTTTTTTTTTTTATTATTATCATTTGATTGTTCATCCATATTGTAATTATTATTATAATGTGTTTCTTTATAAACTTTTATAACATTCGAATGTGTATTCATATTTCTTATATTATTTTTATATTTTATATCATAAAAATCATCATTAATATTCTTATTTTTTTTATTATCTATTAAATAAGAGTTAACAGAATGAATAGTATTATTATCATCCTTATTATAATCCAGATTTATATATTTTTTTTCTTCTATTATATGATGATTTCTTATATTTAAGTTATTATTATTATTTTTTTTTTTTTTTAAAAGAATCAAATCATTAATGTCTTTAATCTTACCATAGCTATTTAATATATAATTCTTTTTACATTCATTACATTTTTTGTATTTATAAAGATAATGAATATTATTATAAAAATTAATATTATTCATATTGTATTTATATATATTAGAATAATTAGATAATATATTCTTATATATCATATATCTTTTTTTTATATCATAATCACCTATAACTCTTGATGGATGTAAACATCCATTTAATCTATTATAATGAATTATATTGTTAGGGATGTTGCCTATATTTATTTGTGTCTCTTCTTTTTCTTTTAAAATCAAGTTATTTATTTCATAAATAGTCTCTTTTAAATTTTCACAAATATTATTACTATCATGAATATCACAATGGAATCTTCTATTTATATTTTTAAATATATTTTCATCACATTTATTTAAATATGTATTATTATTATTATTATATGTATGGTCTTCTCCCACATTTGTATTCTTCCTATTATCACCATTCTTCTTATGATTATTTCCTTTAATATAATGTTTCATATACACTTTATATATTCTTAAATATTCAAAATAATTATTACAATTGTGTTCACTATTCAATTCGTTATATGAAATAGATTTTGAATTTATTTTATATGATTCGTAATTTAATTCGTTTTTTGTTCCACCATCACATATATTTTTATCATCACATATATTTTTATCACCACATATATTTTTATCATAACATATATTTTTATCATCACATATATTTTTATCACCACATATATTTTTATCATCACATATATTTTTATCACCACATATATTTTTATCATCACATATATTTTTATCACCACATATATTTTTATCATCACATAATTTTTTTTTTTTTTTTTTTTTTTTTTTTTTTTCTTGCCCCTTTTTTTTATCTTCATAATCATATATATCCAAATTAAATGTCATAAGACTACATTTACTATCCCCCGTATTACTGACATATATATAATTTTTTTTTATAAGAACATTAATTATGCATGAGCCGTTAGATTTTTTTAAATTATTCTGCAAACACAATTTGTAATATAATAAATCTAGAAAAGGATGTATCAACTTCAAAGACATGTAAATATTAAAAAAAGTGTGTATAAGAAGATAATAAAATATTTTATGGATATGTTTTATTATAAATGAAGATGTATGACAAGAACTATGTCCATCGCATATGGTAAATAAATGTATATCATAATGATCATATAAATTATCTATGTTATTTGTTTTTGTGGTATGTTTAAACAACATTTCTTTATTATTTAAATTATTTTGTGATATAATATATGGAATATATTTATTATCCATACAAATCATATCCTTATTTATATTATAATTATTCATATAAAACTCATTGTGTATATCATAAATATCTATACCGTTTGTTTCATCTCTTCTTATATTACAAGATTTACTCCTATGATATCTTTTTACTCTTTTTATTAAAAGATTTATTTTTAATTTCTTTTCTAAACGTTTCCGCACTTGATTCTTTGTATAGACTTCCAGGTCAGAGTAATAATATGAAGCATTAGACATAACACTGTGATTTAATGTATCACATATATTAATGTTATCAGAAGAATTTTCTATAATTTTTTTTTTTTCGTTTTTTATTTTTTTTTTTTCTTTTTTTTTTTTTTTTTTCTTCTCCATAGTGATATCCTTTTTTATCTCCTTTCTTGCCTTACGACAAGATTGTATATATAAACAATTAATAATATAATCCTTTAGATTTTTCCTATTTTTATTTTTATAACAAGATAATAACAATGAACGTAACATATTATTTGATCTACTCAAAAGAATTGGAGACATTAAAATATTATTTCTTTTAAATATATTTAATATATCTTCATTTACCAAATTATCATATTTAGACAAATGTCTACAAGTTTTACATTTTATAAAATAATTTTTTAAAAATATCATGTTTGACTTTTCTTGTTTCTTCAAATAATGTTCTTCTAGGATATAATCTTCATTATTAAAATGTTTGTCTTTATGTATATCATTTGGATATATATATATATTTTTTTTTTTTATATTTTTATTTTTTTTGAATTTTAAAAATTGGAACTCATCTGAGCTAGTAGTAGAGTTATTTTTATCATTTAATAAATCCAAAAGGTTCTCATCATATATATTATATTTATTATTTATGAAATATTTTTCATTTTCTTTTTGTTTTTTATTTAAATAAGTTTTCTTATTAAATAAATACTTTAAATAATTAACATGGAAAGATTTTTTTTTATTTATATATTCTTTTTTTTTACAATTTTTACAAATAAATATATATTTATGTTTACGTCTTATATTCTTATCATAAGTATAATAATAATTATTTTCATTGTTATACATTAAATTTTTTAATTTCTTTTCTTTATAATTTAAAATATCTGTTGTGTTATTAGAACTATTAATTTTATTAGAAATTATTTGTTCCTTACTAGATACTTTCTTAATATTATATGTGTTATTATATAATATATTTTTATCATCATCATTATTATTTATATAATTTATGTTTTTCTTTTTCTTTTTCTTTTTCTTTATTTTTTTTTCTTTTTTTTTTTCATTCAAATCATCACAGAAATAATTATATATTATGTCATAAGGATATGTCTTATTATTGTTTTCCTTTTTGTTTTTTTTTAAAGAAAGAAAAAAAAAAGGGTTACATAGTTTTACATACAACTTAGATAATTTCATATTATCATTATGATAATATGTATCATATTTCAATAAATCTTTTTTTTTATTTTCCATTTGTGTCTTATCAAATACATTCATGAGTTCATCAAAAAAACAATAGTTTCTTTTCTTTATATTTGTATAAAATTTTTTTATTTCTTGAAATATTTTAAAACTACTAAATAATGTATGAGAACTACAATCTTCATTCATATGATATTTCCCTTTTTTACTATAAAATCCGTATGTAAAAATATATGAATTTTTTAATTTTCTATTGTTCTTTTCATTTGTATTTAATTTATTAGGATATATATTTTTTATATCTTCATCTCTTTTTTTTTTTTTTTTTTTTTCTTTTTTTTTCATATATTCATTTATATTGATATATGTATGATCATTCATATCATTTTTATTTGTATCTACATTATTTTTTATTTTGTTTAATTTTATTGAGCAGTAGCAATCATAACATAATTTTTTTTCAATTATATATTCATAATTAGAAACATATTTAATATTATTTATTAATATATTAAGCAAGCGACATTTAAAAGTTGGTATGTTTTTATAATCATTATAATCATATCTTTTTTTATTCTCATAAGTTATTATATCTTTAAATGAATCACATTCTTTATATATGAAATGATCATTTTGTTTATCGACATCCCCATTATATATTTTAGTCTTATTGTTGTAATAATAAATATTATCATCATGCTTTGTATTGTTTTTACATTCTAAGGAAATATTATTTTTATTATTTATAATGAAAAAATTTTTCAGAATAAAATAATTGAATTTCTTTATCCTTTTTTTTTTTATTTTCTTACTTTTATAATATTTCTTTCTTTTTTGACGCGCAAGAATAATAAAGTTGTTATATTTTAGAAGATTATAATTATGATTCTTCTTTAAAATATAAGTTACATTTTTTTCTTCGTCTTCTAGTTCTTCTACAAAAGATAAATTATTATTTATAATGTTTGAAGTTACAGAATTTTTTTTTTTTTTTAAATATATATCTTCTGATATATGTTTATAAGGAATGATAAATAAATTATATTTTTTAATTTTATTTATTTTGTTGACAGAATAAAAAACAATATCTTCATTTTTATAGCCCTTTATTATTTTAATTATTCTATATGGATATTTCTCTTTTCTTTTCTTCTTCTTCTCTTCAAATTGTATGTGTGTGTTTGTTACTTCAGATTTTTTTTGTGGTATAGCAATATTAGTTATATCATTTTTTTTTAAAAAAATATCATAGCATTGATCGTATTGGTTGTATAAATATTTCTCTTTCTTGGAACGAGCTTTATTATTCATATCTCATGAGCACAAAAATGTAAATGAATAAATAAATAAATAAATAAATAAATAAATAAATATATATATATATATATATATATATATATATATCCATATATATATTAAATATACATTAAATATACATTATTGTTTATCCTTTTGTCTCTATTTATTTATTTATTTTTTTTTTTTCAGAGAATATATAGGAAAGACAATATTTTCATCTTAACTCTTGTCACACTCTTATGTGTTATACCATTTAATGGTCATGACTTTCTTTTTATCTCAATTTATTATTTTTTTTTATTTTTATTTTATTTTTTTATTTTTCTGGTAATATTACATACAATAAATGTGTAGAAGATAAAATAATAAAAGGAATAAATAACTTGAAGAAAAAGTTATATCTATGTTATTATATTTGATATGTTTATATATACATAAAATTAAAAAAAATTAGGTTCTTATTACATGTAAGGTTTAATTTATATATTATATATAATATATTATTTCATTTTAAAATGTTTGATGTATGTAATATCTAAATAAAGTGTACTTACCATATTAATTATATAATATATATCTTAAACGTGAAAAAAAAAATAAGAACACATATATATATATATATATATTTTACTTTTTAAGATGTTATATTTATATAAAGAAGTATGATAACATACACAAAAGATTGATCCATACAAAATATATTAATCCTATGGCAAAGTGTAGGATATTATAAAATATAAAGGAAAATAAAAAAATAAAAAAAATAAAGAAAATAAAGAAAAGAAAAGAAAAAGATAGCACATATATAAATATTTGTGTATATATATAATATATATATTTTTTTTTTTTTTTTTTTATTTATTATGCCATAAAAATTATATATGTGCTCATGATCATATTTCACCCTGATAATTAATTAAACCCTCACAAAAATATTATATATATATATATACATATTTGTATATTTATATGTATATATAATATACAGTTGCTTCAAATTAATTTATATTTTAACACCTTTTGAATGAAAGTATTTTTTTTTTTTTTTTTTTTTTTCAATATATTTATAATGATTGATTTTTTTAATTTAAGCATGTTTTATTTAATACTTTTCTCATTCATAAAAAATAATATGTTAATATGTCATATATATATATTTTTTATTTTATACATTCTTTATAATTGTTATATTTCCAGTATCATTTTATTCATTATAATATATATATATATATATATATTTTTATTTATTTTTTTTTTTTTATATACAACAACAATTTCTATATAATCATTTTGAAGCTATAATAAATTATAAACCATATCTTATGTAAAAAAAGGAAAAGGAATTCTCCATAATTACATATTCTTATATATCATTAAAATTTTTTTTACATTTATCTTATTATAATGTCGTAGGGCTAAGAAATAATCACATATATATATTATATATATATAAGGCATATTTTCCTAAATATTTTATATAATATAATATAATATTTATTTCTTTAAAAATATAATCTTTTCATATTAGTAATGTTTTCACGCTATTTATTTATAAAATAAAAATATAAAGATATATATATATATATATATAATATATATGTATTTATGTATTTATTTATTTATTTATTTATTTACTTGAGAAATATATTTTTTTTCCTATGGAAAATAAATTAAAAAAAAAAAAAAAAAAAAATTCATGATTATTTAAGAACAATTTATAAAAAGGGGAAAATAATAAAAATATAGAAATTTTTTTTTTTTTTTTTTTTCTTTTTTTTTGCTTCCATTATATATATTATATATATATTTTTTATATTTTGTGTCTCCATATTTGCAATATTATATCATATGATATAATATCATATTATATCACATTATTTTTTATTTTATTTTATTTTATTTTATTTTATTTCTCTTTATATTTTATCATGAAGAAGGAAAATATTATATCTATACAATCACAAGTATTTGATGGATTTTGTGGGAATAATATAGCAGCATTTGTTTTTAGAAGAAGAGGACATATTCCTAAGATTTTAAACACAGTACAATATTATTCAAAATTCAAACATAGTGGTGTTGAATTAAATAGCCAAGAAGTAGATGTTATATTAAGTGAATATAATAAAGATCAAGAATTTATGAGTGATAGTAATATTTATTTTCTCACAGGTTATATCAAAAATGCGGAATGTGTTGATATGGTTACCAAGAATATACTTGAATTAAGAAAGAAAAGAAAAATACAAAATGGGAAAAATAATGACAATGGGAAGGAGTATATGAATGGTCACATGGATGGACACATGGATGGTTACATGGATGGTTACATGAATGGTTACATGAATGGTCACATGGATGGTTACATGAATGGCCAAATAAATGATCACATGAATGGTCATATGAATGGTTACATGAATGGTCATATGAATGGTCATATGAATGGTTACATGAATGGTCATATGAATGGTTACATAAATGGGCACACCAATGGCCCCATGAATGGCCACATAAATGGGCACACCAATGGCCACATAAATGGCCACATAAATGGCCACACAAATGGCCCCATGAATGGACAC
>NC_041698.1:572374-577374 GCF_900097015.1 Plasmodium sp. gorilla clade G2
GTCAACAAGTCTACTCAAACGTTAAATCAACTGGTAGCAGAAAATGAGGTAAGTTATATGTGCTAATATAAAACTATTATTTTGATAAATCAAACTTGTTTGATTATATATTTATATATCATAAAATTTTAATATATATGTATATGTATATGTATATGTATTTTTTTTTTTTTTTTTTTTTTTTATAGAAAATGTTGGCAGAGGCTGAAGAGAAATTGGTAATGAATAATATTACATGAATGTGAATAAATAAATAAATAAATATATATATATGTATATATATGTGTGTTTATATTTTTTATGCTTATGCAGAATGAGACCAATGAGATGTTCAATAAGGTTAGGGCATCGAGGGAACAGAAGGAAGATGAAGTTGAAAAGATAAAAGAGGAAAATGAGAAAAAATTTAAGGAGAAATTGTCAGTGCTTCAAAAGGTAAAATTAAATAAATAAATAAAAATATATATATATATATATATATGTGTGTCCGTTCATTCATTTTATTTTTTTCTTTTTAGGCGTGCGCTGTTCTGATAGAGTTAAAAAAATACAGCAAGTCTTATATATCCATGTAAGGAAAAATATATAATTATATATATATATATTTACACATATATATATATATATATATGCATACATATTTTTCTCTCTTTTTTTTTTTTTTTTATTTCATTTCTTCTCTTTATTTTCAGTGTGTTGGAAGAAAAGAAAAAGGATTTGGATCTATACAAAGATCTTCAAAAAAGTCTAGTTGAATAAAATGTTGCAAAATTATAACAAAAAAAATAATAATAAGATAATAATAAAATAAAAAAGAAATTGAGAACATGTAGATAAACAAATAAAGAATGAAATATAATAAAAAAAAAAAAATGAAATAGTTATGAATTATAAAGAAATGTATATTATGCAATATAAAATGTTAATATATATTCTATAATAAATACATGAGTAGTGAGCATAATTTTTTTTTTTTTTTCAGTACATATAAATATATATATATATAAATATATTTATATGTATATACTATAATTTCTATTCATTTTCATTTCAGTTTCATTTCATTTTCATTTTTTTGGTTGTTATATTATGGTTTAGATGTTATATTTGTATATTCTCCGATACAATTTTATTAATTTGATTTATGGTTTCTTGTATATGCTCATTATTAGACTTAATAATATTTTCTATATTTAAAATTTTATGCTCTAAATTATTTATTTCGTCTTTTTCTATTTGTTGTTTATGTTGAACTTTTTTCACTTCATCTAACTTTTTTATTTCAACACTTAACTTTTCATATAATTCTTTTCTTTTACGTTTTTGTTTTATATCTTGTAATAAATCTTTATATATAATATTTTTGTTTTTAACCTGTTTGAATTTTTTGATTTTTTTTCTGGTTTCTTTATTTAAGAAAGTGAAATCTTTTTTTATTGACGACAATTCATTTAATAATAAATTTATGTTATGACCAATTCTAGAAAAGTAGAGATAACCATTTAAAAATGCATCATTTTCTTTTAAAAGATGATGATTTTTTAAAATATCTGACTGTTTATTTTTTTCAGTATTTTCATTTTGATCACCACTTGATGTTTCAATATTTTTGGTATCACTTGTATTTATATCTTTTTTATTATCTACATTATTTTTATCATATTTAGATATATTTATATCTTTTAAAAATAATTTTATTGATTTGTTTATATAAAGTGTAAAATCAATTTTGGGTTCGAAAACGCTCTGTGAACAGAGACCCGCATAGGCATCTTCCATATTATTATAATACAAAAAAAAAAAAAAAATATATATATATATAAATGAATAAATAAATAAATATATATATATATATATATAATTGGATATATAAAAAATATTATATTGTATGATTATTTTTTTTTTAAGAGGAACTTTTTTTTTAATTACGAAAAGGGGATTTAAAAATATATAGTTATTACAATATGTATATATTATTTTATGATTTTATTTTTAAACCTCAATTTTGTTCCTTCATAATATAAATGACAAAAAAATTAAAGTAAAAAAAAAAAAAAAAAAAAATGTAACATATGTATATATATATATATATATATATATATATTATATATATTTTAAATTTGGGAGATGCTTATTTAAATAAAATATAATGGAATATTATTATATATATTATATATATATATATTCTTTTGGCACTTATGAAGAAGTGTATATATATAAAATAATGTACGTATTATAATATTTTGAGTAACTTTTTTTTTTTTTTTTTTTTTTTTTTATTATTATTATTTTTTAATTTTTTTTTTACGAACATATTATTTATATCTCAATTTGATCATTATTAATATTAAAAACATTTAAGTGTTCAAGCGTGAGATGACAAAAAAAAAAAAAAAAAAAATTATTTTAAAAATGTAAAAAATATATAATATATATATATATATATTTTATTTATTTATTTATAAAAAATGAGAAAGAGGAGAAGAAAAGTTATGAAATTCATTGCATACACAATATGACAAATGTCAAGGTATATATTTCTATTTATATGTAGATATGCCTAATTATGTTTCCTTTTTTTTATTACTTGTTTATAACATTGTAATAAAAATTTATGATTGCATACAAAATTGTAGAGTTAATAAAAAGAATGACTTATTATATGTAAACAATAAAATTTTATTATGTGACAACTGGTTTAAAAGAAAAACAAATAAAGATAAATATAAACACAATATTAATATTAATATTAATAAATATGTTAATGGTAATTCTTATAAATCGTGTTACAGAAAAAATAATAATGTAATTTATTTTAATAAGGATAATGCAATATTTGTAAGTCTATTAAATGCACCTATTGTAGGTGTTAAAATAAATGATGACAAATATAATGCAGATGTTATAGAACATAATGTCAAAGACAATGAAGAAAAAAAAAAAAATATAAAAGATGATATAAAAAATGTAAACAAGGAGAATATAAATAATATATATAATATATATAATATATACAATAATATATATCATATATATAATACAAATAGTGTTTGTAATCATTTTAATTTTATGAATCCACAAGTTAAAGAAGAAGAACCCTTTTCCCTTTTCACCCATTTGAATAATTATTCTTTATTAAAAGGAAAAAAAAATAATTTTTTTTATAAAGATAGAAATAAATTAAATGACTGGTTATGCACACAATATTTGCCACCAAATATATCTTATAGATATATAAAAAATATAGTGTCGACTTTTAGACTCTGCGATTATAATATCAAGGAAAATATATTATATCATTTATTATTAAAATATATTTATTATAATAAGAATGATAATATATCTTTTGAGAAAAAAATAGAGTTATTAAATATTATTGATCAAAATAAATATAAATTTATATTAGACCATGCAAGGGTATTACATAAGGTGGTAAAAAAAGAAAAAGATAAAATTATTAAACATATATATAATGAAAAAAATAAAGACATAAATATAAATGATAAAATTAATGATGAAAGAAATATATTACCTATTTATAATACAGAAAAAAATAAAAATAATAATAATAATAAAAATTTATATGATAATATTAATTATAATAACAAAATTATTGATATTTATTTAAAAATGAGAAAAAAATATAATATCCTTTTTGTAACTTTAAAAAGAGAAAATAAACAAAATGTTTATAAAATATATAAAAAAATTAAAAGAAATATAACATTTTATGATTTTTATGATCGTTTACTTATTTTGAATTATTTTCATATATCTCATGAACATCGTTTAGTATTATTATTTTTTAAAAAATATATTTACAAGTTATTAAATAAAGAAAATATGTTTATTATAAATTTTATAAATTATTTTTTTCAAAATAATATATTATCAAAATATATTTTATACCCAAAAAGTACATATAATGAATCTATATACACAGACATAAAAACAAATGAAAATATATCAGAATATATAAAAGATAAATACAAATTATATTATTTGCCTATAAATACATCAAATTTTATTGAATATTATATGAAAAATTTTTTTTTTCCATCATATCTTTTATCTAACATAAATAATAATAAATATAATAATAACAAGATATATGTTCATACGTATGACACAAAATTTTTATTTTATTTAAATATGTTACATTCCTTTTTAGAAATGAATAATTATTATTTTATTCATAAATTTATAGAACAATTTTGTATCTACTATTCAAAAAATATATCTAATAATATAATATATGATGATAATAAGTGGTCTTTTTTTATTTTAACATTATCCTTTTTAATGAGATATGTATATATGAAAAGAAAATTTCATATATTTAATTTGAAGGATTATGAGCATAATGTAAATATATATTATGAAAATGAAAGTGATGAATATAAAATGAAGGACATAAAAAATATAAAAAATATACAAAATAATAATATAAAAAAAATAAATGAAAAGGAATATATTATTCACAATAAAAATGATAATTACTTATCATATCCTATTCATATTTACAATGAGGATATTTTTAATTATGAACAAAATTGTGGTATAACAAATTATTATAATGATTTAAATCATCATATAATTGATTATATTAAAAATGTAATTACAAGAGGAGATATATATAATAAAAGAAAAAGTATATATAAAAATATATCACTACTATTATTCTTGCAGTATGTTTTTTTACTTAATTTGGATATAGACAATATTAATTTTTTAAATAAAAAGTCAAAGAATTATTTTGAAAATATATATGTAGTAGGAAATACACATGAAAAAAATAGTCAATATAATAAGAATGAGAAGTGTGATAAAAGGGTTAATTGGAATTTTGAAGGGATAAAAAAAAAAGAAAATAATAACAACCACAGTAGTGACAATAATAATAATAATAATAATGACCACAATAATAATAATAATAATGTTATTGAGAATAATAATTGTGTGAATAAAAAATGTAAGACTTATAATAGACCATCCATATT
>NC_041698.1:582374-699874 GCF_900097015.1 Plasmodium sp. gorilla clade G2
GATATAATATGTTTGGCATACAAAAAAATATATGTCGCAATGTGGTAGGAAAGGTTAGAAGAAAGCTGAGAAGTGGTGCAAACATGGAAAGGGGTGGTAGTAATGGAGATGAAGATGACAATAAAGATGAAGAAAAAAATAGCAGCATTGTCCAGAAAGAAAAAAGCGAGAGTGATAACAAACCAGATGAACAAAAGGAAAAAGGAAATATATCCACTTCAACTGAGCATAATATATCAGTAAGAATGAATGATGATATTGATGATATTTATGATGATGATGATGTTTATGATGATGATATAATCACACATGATAATATAAGAACATATGATGATCCTGTTAGTCAAGACAATTCAACCTTTGAAAATCAAAATTTTATGGGAAGAAAAAAATACGATTCCAAATATACAAGCAAATTAAGTATTAATAGCTTAGGAAATATAAATGAATCTAATGATAGTCATAATAATTATGATTATTATGATGATGATTCATTAAATCAAAATAAGGGATTTTTAAAAAAAAATTCAATTATTTTGAAATCGTTATATAATTTAAATGAAGATTATGTAAATAACAATATAAATAATAATGATAATAATAGTAGTACTAGCCGTTCTGGTAATAATAATTGTGGTAATAATAATTGTGGTAATAATGATATACCACATTTTAAAAATATGAGGAAATATAATTCAGAAACTAACATCCCTAGCTGTAGTAAGAATAATAAAAGTTCAAATGGAAAATTGTTGAATCGTTTATATAATATGTTATTTAGAAAAAAAAAAAAATATAGAATTAAAAATATTGATAAAGATTCAAAAAAAAAAGTAGATAAATTTATTCAAAATATAAAATTGTTAAATGACAATAATGATGATAATAATAAGATTGATGAAAAGGATATAGAAATACAATTTGATACTTTGTTAAATGGTATATTTGATTTCTTACAAGATTATGATAATTCAAGTGTCACTACGTTTAATGATTCTATATTAGATGATGATTGTGATTATTTTTTGAATGCAAGATCTTGCGGTATCTCCCTATCGAACCTTCCTACATGCGATAAGGTGAATGTGGAATCTGAAATAGGAGGAGAAAGAGATGATGATGAAGATGATGAAGATGATGAAGGTGATGAAGATGATGAAGATGAAGAAGGTGATGAAGATGATGATGATAATGATGATAATGGTGATGATTATGATAATAATGATAATGGTGATGACCAGTCTAATAATAATAATGAAAATGTTGGTGGTGATGATGATGATGACCAGTCTAATAATAATAATAATAATAATAATAATGAGAATGATGATGGTGATGATCATAATGATAAAAACAACGACTATATATCTCAATATAACTTGATATTAAAAGATAAATCACATAATGATAATAATTATATGACAAATGAACATGAACAAAAGATGGGGGGAGACAAAAAAGAAAATATGGATATATTATCAAATGAAGAAGATAATATTTCCTCGAAACATAATAATGACCTTCAGAGAGTTAAGAGATCATTATATTTACCAGAAAATTTTATTAAAGACAATTATGAAAAAACAAAAGATATTCATATATCTAAAAAGGAAGATGACAATGAAAATAATAATAGTAAAGTACATATTAATTCTCAAAGTAAAGAGGAAAATAAAAATGTTGTAGACAATACAATTCCTTGTAATAATAAAAATATAAATGAAGAAGATAATGATATTAATAATTCAATAAAAATTCCACATATTGGAATATTTGATAAAAGCAAAATAAATTGTAGAAATAAAAAAGCATCTAAATTTGATAAAATTAAACGATTTAATGACAAGATAAATAATTATAATAATCCATTAATAACAAATCTGGAAAATAAAAATGAAGAAATAATTGTGCCAAAAAATAATGACGATGAAAAACAAAAAATACTTTTTCCTATAATTAAAAATGATAATCCAAAAGAGACAGGAGAGAAATATGAAAACAATGTTGTATATGAAGAAAATAATAAAAGAGATATTAATAATAATGATATGCATAATAAGGATGTAGAAAAATTATATAAAGATAAAAATTCACATCATATAAAAAATAAATATGATAAAGGTAATCTTACAGAAAATAATGAAGTAATGCAAAGATATTCAAAAGATAATGATGAAGATGATGAAGAGTATGAACACTGGCATGGACATCAACATGATACAAAATATACACCTGTATATAAATATGCAGCTTCTTTTACATTGGCTGCTATTTTATTTTTAGGTTTATCCTTATATTATATAAATAATAGAAAAGGTAAACAAATTATAAATGCAAAAGCGTCTAATGATTTTCCAGTATATACTAATGTGAAGGAAGTATCTTGTAAGGAACAAAATATAGAAACAATGAATGAAATGCAATGGCAATAAAAAAAAATATATATATATATATATATATATATATATATATATATATATAATAAAAATAATTTGTTCGTTGAATGAATATATATTTATTCCGTTTTATGTTTTGTTTTTTAGTATTATTTAAAAATAGTTATTATTTAATTTTTATTATTTGACATATGACATTTTATATTTAATGTTTGACTTTTATTAATTTTAATTTTTTTTTTTTTTTTTTTTTTGACATAAAGTCAAAGAACATGTGATAATCGAGCACTTGTCCTTAAAAAAAAAAAATAAAGAAAATTAACAACTTAATTATCACAATATATATATATATATATATATATATATATATATGTGTGTGTGTACTTATTTTATTATTTTTTTTTTTTTTATAAATATATTTGGTTGAATATTTTTTCCTTTGTTGAAGCGTCTGTCTGCTCAGGTTTAATAACTCGTACCAGACTTCTGAGTGTTACTATCAAATAAGGGAAATTATCTATTGTATCAAAAACAGTGACATTTTTTAATAATAATGTTGAACCTATATCTATATGTTTTTTATATTCTATTTCTACTTCTTTATGTAGTGATGCTGGCATTTGTCCTGATGGGTCCATAACAATAAGGAAATAGCCATGATTACGACATATAATATTTTTAACTAGAACTATCATCCTTTCAATTTTATAATTAGAAAAATGTTTATTCTTTAATATATTATGTATATTATATATATATAAAAAAGATTCTTCCGATTTATTCTTGTGTATATATTTATGTGAATTTATACCTAGATGAAAAAAATCTAATGGTATATTTAAAATTTGTAATGCCTTAATCCATGAATGATATTTAATAAATGAGAAGCAAAAAATTAATTCTTTTTCTTTACTATAATTATTATTATTGTTATGATTATCTTTTGTTTGTTTAGTCATTTCTGATATATTGTATGATTCTAAAAACATATTTAAATTACTTGTTTTATCTCCATTAATAGATCCATTTCTAATGCTAGACTTGTCATATATATTTGATATTGTTGAAAAGCTTTTCATATCGTCTGTTAATTTTGACATATGTTTGGATCTATTACTTTCATGTATCTCATATTCGTCAGAAATAATTGCGTCTCCAATTTCTTCGCACGAAATATTATTATTATTATTAATATTATTAATATTATTTGTTGTATTATGTTCGTTATACAAATTGGTTGTGTTTATTATTTTTTTTTTTTTTAAAACTCGAGGGTCTTTATTTAAATCATTACAATTGTTTGAATACATATGATTATCCTTTTGGCATATATATACATCATCTGTTTTTTCTATATTCTTTTGTTGGATAAGTGTATCACAACAATAAGTATTATTATTATTATTATTATCATGATTGTGAATATCTTTATGTTTTTTATTTCTATCATTATTTGATAAGGATCCTATCATATTTGAATTTTTTTTTTTTTTTTTTTTTTTTTCTTCATATGAAGAACAATTTTCATCCGTATTATATTCATAATCTCCGAATTTTTTATCACCTTGATGATGTTTATTATTTATTTCTTTATTTTTTAATATTGCTTGTTTTTTTTTATGTTCATTATTTGTAACATCGATATTACCTCCACCTCTTTTATTTAACTCATTTGATATCATATTATTATATTCACACTTGTTATTATCATCATGATTATATATCCTTTCCTTGTTTACATTTTCGATATGATCAAAATCAAAACTTTTTAATTTATCATTGTTCTTACTCTTATGGATATTTTCATTATTAATACTTTTAAAGAAATTGTCCAAATTTTTTATATTACTAATGTTAAAATTTAATATGGAAGAGGATGAATTTTTTGGCTGTACATTTTTTTCATTTCTTTTCTTATCATCCTGTTGAATATTTTGGTCCTCGTTTTTTTTTTTTTTTTTTTTCTTCTTCCACTCATCGTCACTCTCATCCAACAAGCACGATAAATTTTCATCAAGCATATTGTTAATATAGAAAAAAAAAAAAAAAAAAAAAAAATAGAAGCAGGATGCAGGAATGATTAAAATGCTTTATTATTTATTTGTACATGTGAAATAAGAGAGATCTTAAAAGTTTATATAACAAAAGGGAGGGAGGAGTTGCATCCCTTCAAATTAATAAAAGTAAATAACACACACAAGTTACAAGTACACATAAAAAAAAAAATATATGTATATATATATTTATGTATGTACTTTTTAAAAGTTAAAAAAAAATTAAACTTTACAAAAAAGGTTAAAAATTAAAAAGGGTGCAAAAAAAAAAAAAAAAAAATATATATATATAATATATATATATATATATATATATATATATATTTACGTATATATTCATGTAACAAAAAAAATATATATATATGTATAATTTTATCATCTTATAAATAAACCATTAAAAAAATAAGTGATATATTTAAAGGATATTCATTTTAATTTATGTATATACATACTCAAAAAAAAAAAAAAAAAAAAAAAAAAAATATATATATACATACATAATATATTATATATATATAATATATATATGTATATATTTTTTTTTTTATTTCCTTTATATTGTGTACGCTTTCACATAATCCACTTTTCAATTTCCCAATGATTTGTTAACACATTTGAATGTTAAATTTTTTATTATAAACATTTTTAAGAAAGGTAACAAAATTTTCAATGTCAACCACACAATCGATAGAACTAGCCTTAATTTCTATAGCTTGAGTAATATGTTGTTCTAGTTTTTTCAGAATATGTTTTTTAATTTTTATATTATTTGAACTATCATATACAGCATCATTATTTATAAGATCAGGAAAAAAAAAATTATAAAGATAGGAAGTTCTAGGAGTTTTTACATAAGCTGGTTTTTCTTTTGCATTTTTTTTATCAATTTTTGTGGCAACACATGCTATTGGTATTTGACCGTTTAATATGTCTTCATTATATTTATAAGAACCTTTTTCTATATCTGAATTGTCATCAGAGAAAAAATCTTCTTCATCATCATTATTATAATTATCATAATTATCATTGTAAGTATTTTTATTTTTCCTTTTGTATGAATTTTTATGACAAAATGTATTATTCATTTCTTTACTATAATTATATTTATTATAAATATTTTTATCATATTCTAAATGTTCCTCATCTTGATCTTGTTCATAATTTTTTTTGTGATCTTTATTTTGATTTTCTTTGTTTTTGTTTTTGTTTTTCTTTTGTGTGTGAAAAAAGTTCCATAGAAAATTTTTTTTTTTTATTTCTCCACAAAAAACATCTGAAGGTGGTTTTGTATTTATATATAACTCATACAACCATTTAGCTAAATTATGATAAGATTTATTATTAGATGAATCATAAACTAGTAATATACCATCAACCTTTTCATAAAATATATTACGAATATATGAGTACGTTTGTATTCCTCCTATTTCTAAGAATTCTATCATATAAAAATTATTTATATCATTGGAGTGTGATGAAAGATTAAGATCTGCATGATCATTGTTAATAGATATATGATTATTATAACACATATCATTATTATTATTATTATTATTATCATAACACATATTATTATTACTATCTTCGTTTTTGTAATATATTTCTTTTATAGATTTTTTTTCCATATTTTTTATTATATTTAAAGGATTATTTTTTTTAAATTTATTATTGTACTCATTATTTCTCGACCATAACAAAGTATATATTTCAAATCCATATGTATATTTATGTCTCTCTTCAAAAATAAAATTGTTAGTATTCATTTTATTTTCAATAAATTGTAAAAAGTTTTTTTTTGCCTGGAAAAATATATTTTCTACTACATTTTCTACATTATGTTTGGTACTTGTGTTACTAGCCAAATCTTTAGCACATACAAAATCATTTTTTTTCTTCTCTTCTTTTTTTTTCTTTTCCTCTTCCTCTTCTTCTTTTTCATCTAAATGTATAAAATAATCAAAGAAATCTATAGGATATAAATCATTAAAATTTTCACTTATTAATTTTAAAAAGGAGCTTTTTCCTACTCCCAGGTCTCCTAACACGAGAATTTTAAAACTATCCATTTTATATATGGTCAAATGATAAAATAAAAATATAAAAATATATAATCAGAAATCTTGTAAATATGTTTGTGTTTGTATTTGTGTTTGTATTTGTGTTTGTGTTTGTATTTGTATTTGTGTTTGCGTTTGTTTTTATGTTTATGTTTTTGCTTGGGAAGCTTCATAGCAGTTCTGTTTATGTCACTATGGAATATAAGAACTTATACATTCATATTGTTTTTTTTTATTTTATTTTTTACTTTTTTTAATTCATTAAATACGTGTAGTTTAAATAACGTCCCTCGATATAACATTATGGTTTTTTCAAAAAACATAAAAAAAAAAAAAATATATATATATATATTTATTTGTTTATATATTTATTTATATTTGTGTATAAGTGTAATATTACTTACACATTATAATTATGATACATTTAGAAGATACAATTAAGTTATTTTTATTATATTAACAAAATAAAAATAACATATATATAATGAATATACACAATCATTATATACATAACACAATGTATATAGAACTGTTATTTTATTATTTTATTGTCATATATAATTTTTTTTTTTTTTTTTTTTTTTTTTTTTTTCTTTTGGTTTAGAATTATATTAAAAACTTATGTTTTAAAAGATAGGTTAATATTTAATATATGGTAAGACATATATATGAACTGGACTTTCTTTTTTTTTTTTTATATATATTACATATATATTTTAATATTTACATATGATTAACACCCATGCTTTGACATATATTTTATTTTTTATTTTTCTTCTTATGAACACGTATGTTTTGGAAGTAAGGAATAATTTCAAAGAATTAATGGAAAAAAAAAAAAAAAAAAAAAAAAATATACGTAGTAATATAATAATATATATATATATATATATATATATATATATATATATATTTGATGGAAAATATAATAGGGTATAATTATTATATAAACTTCATTACAATATTAATATAGCATTTCTACTACTTGTGTTATTTTTTTTTCATATGATTGTAAATATATAGATATAATAGTAATAAATTTAATATTTATATATTAAAATTAAGGAAAATAAAAAAAAAAAAATATATATATATTATAAACTATTTATATATACAAAATTTTATATGTAAAATAATTCTGTAGAAGGTCCTTTGATAAGATTAAATATATATATAAATATAATTATAATAATATTACAAATATATATATATATATATATATATATATATATATATAATATATATTATATTTATGTGCAAATGTTTTGTTTGTTTTAAGGAAAATAAATAAAAAAAATAAAAATAATATAATATAATATAAAATAGTTAAAATAAATATAAGGAACCATATATATATTATATCTATATATATTAGTCATATATTTTACATACGAAATAATTACAACATATATTTATTTTGTTTTATATAATAAAGCAAGTAAAAACAAAACATTGAAAAAAAGTAAATTATATATAGCCTAAAGGTTAATGTAAACTATATAAACACTAAGAAGTAGTAATATATACAAATTTTATATATAATAGAAAATATTTATCTTGAATTTTTTTTTTTTTTTTTGTTAAATATATAAAAAAATAGATGACACAAAAAAAGGAAAATCAGTAAATATGATATATATATTATATTATATATATATATGCATACATACTTTTTTTTTTTTTTTGTGTATTCTTGTAAATTTTATATATGTAATAATAAAAAGGTAACCATTCCATTATAAACATTTTTTTTTTAAATATCTATACATATTTTTATATATACATATTTATATATTTTTAATATAAAATATACTTTTATATTTATAATTTTTCTTATGAAAATTTAATAATGTTTGTATATCATAATTTTTGAAGGCACACACTAATATATTTAATATATATATTTTGTTTGTTTACACAATTAAGGAAATTTTTTTTTTTTTTTCCCCCTTAAATTAAAAAATAAATGTATATGTATTTTTTTGAGTTGGCTTATAATTTTATTATTTTATAAACATATACATAAAATATTATATATATATATATATATATATATATATTATTAGTGGGAATATAAGGAAAATGTGATAATAATATCAAAATAATGTAATGTTAATGAATAAAGTTATATATACATACATACATATGTATATATATATATATAAAGTAATATAAGAGATTATAAAATTTAATGTGCTTTTCCAAAAAATACAAATTAGAAAAATAATTAAAACGTTTTTATAAATATTTGAATAAATGTTATATTTGATAATATATATATATTTATATTTATATATTTAAGGTGTAATACATTTGAACACACTTATAATTTTTAAATTAATATTTTATATACATTATACATACATAATATACTATATATATATATATATATATATTTATTTATTTATTTTTTTATTCATTGTGAGATTCTTTACTCTGTGTAAGAAGAATACACTTGATGATAAGCCATTAGTAGAAAAATAAAATAAAAAAAAAAGTTAATAAAAAAAGAATAAAATGATATGTGTTAAAAATATTTTGAAAAGATATAAAAATAGTCCCATAAACGAAATAAGTAGTAATAGGAAATATTATGAAGGGTCAGTTATAAGAAGTATAAATTTTAGTACATCAAATTATGGAAATAATGAAAAAAAAGCAAATGATATTGAAAAGAATAAGAATGTATCTATAAATCTTAATGAAGGTAATTTTTTACAAAATGAAATATATGATACAGTTGTTATAGGAGGAGGAGTAACAGGTACTGCTTTGTTTTTTTTATTATCTAAATTTACTAATTTAAAAAAGTTAGCTATAATTGAAAGAAGAGATAATTTTGCTTTAGTAGCATCACATGGAAAAAATAATAGTCAAACAATTCATTGTGGTGATATTGAAACAAATTATTCTTTTGAAAAGGCTAAATTTATAAAAAGATATGCTGATATGTTAAGAAATTATTTAACACATATACCTAAAGAAAAAAAAGATAGCATATCAAGTGTTACACAAAAAATGGTTTTAGGTGTAGGTGAAAAGGAATGTCAGTTCTTAGAAGAAAGATATCCTGTATTTAGACAATTATTTAATTCGATGAAATTATATAATAAAGATGATATACATGAGGTAGAACCACGGGTTGCTTTAAAGGATTCTCATACATTAAGAGAAGAACAATTATCAGCATTATATATGCCTCCAGAATTAACTACATGTGATTATCAAAAATTATCTGAGACTTTTATTGAATCAGCACGTACAGTACCAGATAAAACAATATCTATAAATTTATTAACAGAAGTAATTAATATTGAAGAAGTTAATGATAGTTTATATAAAATACATACAAACAAAGGAATAATTAATTCACGTTTTGTTGTTGTATGTGCATGTGGACATTCATTGATGATTGCACAAAAAATGAATTATGGATTAGAATATAGTTGTATGCCTGTAGCTGGAAGTTTTTATTTTACTGATAATATTTTAAAGGGTAAAGTATATACTATTCAAAATCCAGCATTACCATTTGCAGCTGTACATGGAGATCCAGATATTATAGAAAAAGGAAAAACCAGATTTGGACCAACAGCTTTACCTTTACCCTTATTAGAAAGAGATAATATAAAAACCTTATTGGATTTTTTAAAAGTATGGAATCCAGATCTAAGTTTATTTCAAGTATATTATAATTTATTTAAAGATATGACAATGTTAAAATATGTAGCACGTAACGTTTTATTTGAAATCCCAGTTTTAAATAAATATTTATTTTTAAAAGATGTTAAAAAAATTATTCCATCATTAACCATAAAAGACTTAACATATTGTGTTGGTTATGGAGGTGTTCGACCACAACTCATAAATAAAAAAAGTAAAAAATTAATACTTGGAGAGGGAAAAATCGACCCAGGAAAAAATATTATATTCAATATTACACCTTCACCTGGAGCAACCACCTGTTTAGGTAATGGTGAATTTGATATGAACACAATATGTGAAAGACTGAATGCAAAAGTTAATAAAAATGATGTAAAAAAATATTTATATGAAGGCGACTACCCCGTCAATTATTTATGAGCAATAAAAAAAAATAATGAAAAAAATATATATATATAAATAAATAAATATATATATATATTTCATATGTGCCACTTATTCATTTATTATTATTTTTTTTTTATGTGTTGTCTTTCAAAATCTTCTATTTGTATATAATATCAGAAAGGGTTTATCTGAAGAATGGATTAATTTGCCTATTAATATATATTTATTTTATTTTTAATCTAAAAAAAATTGTTGTTGATTTTTTAATATTTTACATCATACAGTTTAAATATAATGCCAAAAAAAATATGTACATATGTAAAAATATATATATATATATATATATATATATATATATATATATAATATATGTTCCAATTCATGTGCTTATTTTAATTTTTTTGTTTTTTTTATTAAAAAAAAAAAAATGATATATATAAATAAATAAATATATATATATCACATAAAAATACTTTATATATATACACTATGTTTTTCTTTTTTTTTTATATTCTTTTTATTTTTAATGTATTTTTTTTATGCCTTTCAATTTTACTTATATAATATTATATATATAAATCATATTTGTTTTATTTTAGACTTTATTATTAATAATTTAATGTGCCATTTTATAAAAGAACAATTAAAATTTAACCTTTTTAAATAATATATTTCTATCATAAGAAAATATATAAATATTTGAAGAATTATCATATTGAATATATTTCTTCCATTAACTTTGTCTTACATATAAAGCGACTAGGAAAAGAGTAGTAAAAATTTTCACTACAAAAATAATATAAACTATATATATATATATTTTAATTCAATTAATTTCTTTTCCTTAAAAAGGAAGGGTTCAATCTAAAAATATATTATCAAATGGGTACTTTATCATTCCGAATAATAATAAGTTTATATATTAACATATCTTAATATTTTTTCTTTATTGTTTTTTTAATGATAGCATGAGAAAATGTTGTAAAAAATATAATGACGAAATTTTTTTTTTATTAATTCACAATTATAAAATAAATAAATAAATATATATATATATATATATATGTGCTTAATTTATATATAATTATAATAGGTATGATAAAATATATTATACATATATATATAATATATTTTTCTATTTTTGACCTACAAAAATACTGTAACAAATTATTTATAATAATTTATTTCAAGTAAAAAATGTTGTGGGGAAAAAATGAAAAAATATATATATATATATATATATAATATAATAAAGGAAAATAATTAAATAATTTCATTTGTAACTATAAAAAGAGTATAAATATATTATATCCTTCATATAAATTTTCATGTTAATCTTTTTATATTTAATAACATGTTACATTGAATTATAAATAAATAAATAAATAAATAAATAAATAAATAAATATATATATATATTTTTATTTTTATTTTGTAATTATTTACAATATTTAACAACTAAGTGAGATTGTTAAATGTAGATATGAAAAATATTCATATAAGTTACTCTTAATAAAGAATACGAAAAATATATATATTTAAAACATTATATATATATATATATATATGTATATGTTAAGTTTTATGGTTTGATAATATGTTTAGCAAGAGAAAAATAATTAAAAAAAATATAAAAAAAAATTTTGAAGATAATGATGAAGATGAGAAAATTGATAAACCTAATCCCCATACGAATTATAACAATGAAAAGGAAATTATAAATACTCATGATGATATTTATCAATTAAGGTTTGATGCAACTAATGAAGATAATAATCTTACTTCTTCAGCTAGCCAAAATGTAAAAAATAATTGCCTGAACATGAAAGAAATAAAAGATGAAGAAGAAAAAAATTTACAGAATGGACAAAATGAATCTGGTTTAACTTGTACATTTATTCAATCAAATGATGAAAAAAAGAAGGAAGAGAAGATTAATAAAAAGAAAAGTAATAAGATGAGTTGTATTGAAAGAAAAAAGAATGAAGAAGAAAAGAGAGTAAATAAAATGAATACAAGTTTTCATATATATAGTGAAGATGATAGTAGTGATAGTTACATAACATTAAAAAAAAAAAAAAAAAAAAAAAAATCATCATCATCAAATGTAAAGATATTTAAGGAAGAAAATAACAAAATTGATAATATTCATAATAATAATTACAACAATTCTGATAATATTTTTAAAGAAAATAACTCATCAGATAATGAATCATTTAATAATAATTATGCACATAAAAATTTATCTATATACACTTGTATACAAGGTGAAAAACATATATATAATAAAGATCATATGAAAATGAAAAAAGATAAAAATTTATCATATAATAATGATAATATTAAAAAAAAAGAAATATATTTAAGTGAAGACAATTATTATACAAATTATGGGGATCATACTAGTGATAATGATGAAGAAAATTATAATAAGGATAATCTTTATCATGATACAAAAATTTATGAGAACCATTCTTCATCATATAAATTAAAACAAAGAAATGTTTCATCATATGAAGTAGATAACGATAATTCAAATAATGACAACGAACAAGTGGTAAGTTTATATAGTGACAAGTCAGGTGTCCTAACAAAAGGTTTAAAAGAAAAAAAACAAAATTTTAATAATATTGCAGATGTGTTTATTATTGATGATAAGAGTGATAAATATCAAACGATAAATATAAATTTAGAAGATGAATATGATGATAAAGATAATGATGAAGAAAAAAAATTAATTGAAAGAATAAAATTGAAAAAAAATATATTAAGGAAGAAAAAAGAAATTATTAATAATAATATTAATAATAATATGTTTTCAGATGATGATTATGATGATAATTTTCTTTTTCCTATGGGAAAGAAAAATTCCTTTTTTGAAAAAAAAAAAAATGTTACATATGAAGATGATTTAGATATAGATGATATGTATAATTATGAAACAATTAGCGAAATGAAAAATCGGATTTTAATCAAAAAAAATAGAAATGAAGATATTAAAAATTTATATGAAGAAAGAAATATTGAAGAAAACGTTGTAGATACAAATGATTTTAATATAGATAATAATTATGAAGATTATGATTTGTATGAAGATGAAAAAATTAATCAAATTGTTGATAATAAAATGTTAGTAGAATTGAAAAAACAAAATGAATTTTTATCTGATTCACAAAGAAAAGAAGAAGAAGAAGAAGAGGAAGAGGAAGAAAAAGAAAGAGACAAACATATACATTTTAAAGAAGATAATATAAATGTATATTTAAAAAATAAAAACAATGTAATGAAAAAAGAAGAACATGTTAAAAATAAAGAATATAATGATGAAGATTTATTTTCTTTACCAAGGGAAAAGGATAAAGAATTATACAGTTTAGATAATAATAATTATTACAATGATAAAAATAAATTATTATTTGAAAAGATTCAAAATGCTTATAAATACAAAGGTGTATGTAATTTAGAAATAATCAAAATGTATGAATATATACAGAATTTATTTAATGAATATAAAAATAAAATTCAAGAGTCTAATGAAATAAAACAATTAGAAAATAATAATCAAGTCGAATATAATAAATACGAAATTATATGTAAAAAAGGAAAAAAAGAAATAATTATATGTCGTATTTTTCTACAATATTTACAAATATTAATAAATCTTATATGTGAAAAATATGAACATGTTGAAGATGCATTAAAAGGATTATATAATTTAGAAAGCACATTTCATATAATATATCATAATTTGAAATTATATATATATAAAGAATATTATGAAAAGTATAAATTAACATTTATAAATGATTATATTTTTAATTCAAAATATTATAAAAATTTGAAGGAAAAGAAAAAACATATCCAATTACAATATCTTATAGATAATAATATTATACAAAATAATGGATTAAATGATAATGTTACAAATATTAATGAATATAATATATTAAATGAAATGTGTGATGTTAGAAATATGAACAATTCAGAATTTTATTATATGTTTGATGGTTTTTCAAGTAATTATTCAACTGATACGTTATCATCATCATCATCATCACCATCATCATATTTATCGTTAGAAAATGATCTTAATGATGATAATAAAAATTTCATACAAAGGAAAGAAAATAAAGATATATCAAAAAATGATACATTAAAAAAAAATTTAGATAAACAGAAATATTATCAAACATTAAAAATGAAAGATTTAAAGAAGAAATTTTTATTTTCCATTAATAATATTTTTAAAAATGTAAATATGTATTTTTTTAATTTTAAAAATGTTATAAAATATTTTGGTTTATTAAAATTATATAATTACCATTTTTATGTGAATAATGAATGTGCATCATATATTGATGATGTTTTGTTTTTTTTTGTAAAGTGTGAATTATTATATTGGGACCCCTTATATCAATTTTTTATGAGTAAAAAGAAAAAGAAAAGAATATTGAATTATTTTGATGAGGATATAAATAGTGTTACTAGTATAAAAAACAAAAATGAATCAAATAAAAACAACTTAAATATTTTAGATAGTAATAAAATGGACAATAATAATATTAATCATTTTAATATAAATGAGGATAATAAGAAATTTTTTTCTTTATATTATTCTTCTCCACCTTATGATAATAAAAATATATATAATAATACAAACGAAAGAACTATAGAATATGACATGAACATGTCAGGTTCCAGTTCAAGTAGCAACTTTTCATTGTCATATACTAGTTGTTCATGTAATGAAGACAATTTGAATGATAAAAATATATTTGATGCAGAGGAAGAAAACGTTAAAAAAATATCTGTTAATATTTTTAAAAATAAAATATTTAAGAAGAAAAAATATAAATTAAGAAAAGCGTTTTTTCACAACCCTAGTATAAAATCATTCGAGTGGTATACATTTATGGATGAATTGATATTAATATATAATAATATTGAAGAAGAAAAAGATATTTTAAGAAAATTATATGACAACATATTTAACAAAAAAATATATGAATTAATTAATGTGTGGAATCCTTTATCTTTGAAACAAAGTTTTCATTTATCTATAATTATAAATGAATTTATTTTATACAATGATAATATAGATGAATTAACTGATAAAATAAAAGATAAGATACAAACATATATAACAACATTTTTACAATGTTATAAAAACATAACTAGCCAAAAGAAAAAAAATATTTTTTTAATGAGATGTTTCAAATTTTTGAAAAGTCTGAAAAATATTATACAATTATTATATAATGAAGAATTATATGATATAGTAAAAAGTGTATTTAATAATTATGTTTTACCTAATTGTGATGATGGAAATAAATTACACAATTTGATTGTATTAAAAATAATTCAAGTAATACATTCATTGAATAATATTCCAAAGGAGGATAGTTTTTTTTGTAAGACAAATGAAATTATGAGTAAAATATCTGATTGTTTGAAGACTGGTTATTTTGATATGTTGAAGGTGGAAAATGGGTGTATGATAAAATAAAAAGTTAGAATATTACAACAACGAGGATATGTAATATTGTGAATAATATGTTTATATTTATAATTTTTTTAATTTAATATATTTTAATATATTTTAATATATTTATTTTTTTTTTGTTTATTTATTATTTAATTTTTATTTTTTTTTGTGGGAATTTTTTTTTATTTTATAACATAATTGATCCGACATATTTTTTTTACAAAAAAATATGGATTTCATATATGTTTCAATATAAAGACATTATACATATATATATATATATATATACATATATATTTTATTATTTATCAAATGAAAGTTTCATGTATTAAAAATGAATTATATTTATTTTTTTTTGAAATGATTTTCCAAAGCAATTGTTTTTTAAGAGTATAGACAAGTGAAAAAAAAAATTAACAAAATGAATAAATAAAAAAATAAAAAATAAAGAAATTTATAAATATACATATATAATAATCATTCATTTGATTATTAGAAGCTTATATATAGAATTAATTATTTAAAAGTATATATATATACACATATATATATATATTTCAAAATTACAAATTTGTGATCTTTGTATTAATGTCTTTAAAAGGTATTACATATTTATAGGTATAAAATATATATGAACAATTTAAATATATATAAATATATAAATATATTTATATAATGCATATTATACCTTAACAATAATATATATATATATATATATATATATATATATTTTATTTTATTATTTACACATACATATATAACACATTTGACGCTATATTTTACGATGCTGGTTGTGTTTGCTCTTGAGAAGGAGATATGTGCATCATGAATCCAAATTTATAATCATTATTCAAATAATCTATATACCCACTAACACCAAAACCTGAATAGTCTTGAGTGAATACGGATATTTTTCCACTGGTATCAATAGAACCTTGTACTTTTGCATGTCTGAAAGAATAATCCCATCCAAGTCTCATAGCTGATTCTTTTGTTTGTGGTGTAATTTCTAATTCTGTTCCTAATGATAAACGATCTGATATTTTTTTTGCATATTGTATTTTATATAAATGAGTTTGGTTTAACATAAACTCTGGTGATTTAAAGTTTGGTTGTCTAACAATTTGCATGGTTAGAACATTATTTTTATGATTATATCTTAAACCAAAGGATCCTATAGAAGCACAATTGGATGCAATATATGTTAAATCCACACCTGCTTGTAATTTTTTTGTTAATAATTGTGTATATGAAGTATTAAATATCCATGCTCCTTGCCATATACTTTTAAAATTATAAGTATATAATGGTTTATTTACTTCTAATGACATTTCATACATATTTCTTGTATCACTTTTTGCATATGTATTAAAATTTAATTTACAATCAATGTTATTATTTATTTTTTTACAAAATCTACCATTCACACTACCATCTATATTTATTCGACTTATCATTAATAAACTATTATCAGAATTTGTAAAATTAGCTCCAAATTGATAAAGATAACCAACTTCTCTTAATGTTGTTCCTAAAAATAATGTATGTGTCGACTGTAAAAATTTATTTACATTTTTATCTACTTCAAAACGAAAACCATCAAAATTATCTTGTGTTGTTATAAATTTATATTCTTTATTTAAATTTTCAAATAATAAAGCATTAGGAGCATCAAATGAATTCCCATATCCTATTAAATTCTGTTCTTTTAACTTATCGTCTTCACTCGTTTTTAATTTATCATCTTTATTTTCATTCAACGTACTCTTATTTAACATTTCATTGTCAACTTCACTCTTTCGTTTTAAACCCTCTTCATTCGGATTTTTAAAAGCATCAAAAAAGGAATTATTTTCTGTATGTACTACATTTTGTCTGCATAACAATTTTTTAAAAATGTTGGTTATCTCCATGCTATATCTATTTTAGTGTATCTGAATCATGTAAATTTATAAATGAATAAAAAAATATATGTATATATATATGTATATATATGTATATGTATATGTGTATATGTAATATATATATATATATATATATATATATTTATTTATTTATTTATTATGTATATATTATTTTTTTCTCCTATACATTTTTTATGCTTAAGGTTAACCCAAATTACACTTTCATATGTAATTCTCCTATACAAAAAATGTCAACCCTTTTTTTTTTTTTTTTTTTTTTTTCCTTTTTTAAATAAAAAAAAAAAATATGTATATATTTTTATATAGAACACACATAAAAAAAATATATATGTTTTACAAATAAATAAATATATATTATTATATTTATCTATTAACAATATATATATATAATTACAAATTAATAAATAACATAATATATTATATATATAATTATTATTTTAATTATTATTTAAAATATTATTTAAAATATTAAAATTCCATTTGTAGAAAATTTACACTTTCATATAATAATAATAATTATAAATTTGTGTTGTAACAAAATGTATGAGATTGATGTAGAATTATATACATCCATATATATATATATAGAGAGAGAGAGTGATTTACTTTTTCCACATCTTTTAAAATTATATAAAATTTAAAAACAAATAAAAAATAATTATGTTTTAAATAAAAATTATATTGTTAAAAAGAAATTTCAAGCTTAGGTGTTCATAAAGTACAATAAAAAAATAAGAATAAATAAATAAATCTATACATATATATATATATATATATATATATATATAATAAAGGATTTGCTTTTTTTTTTTTTTTTTTTTTTTTTTAAATTATACGCATAAATATAATAATATATAACATAGTAGAAAAATCCATATATATTTTTAAGTATGCTATAAAAAAATCAATATATACATATATATATATAATACATTATATATATATATATATCATTAACATATTATATACAATTATTTGTAAGAGAATTCTTTTACCTTTTTTTTTGCTTTTTTTTTTTTTTTTCTCCAAGGCCCCAATTTTTCATATATACATATTATATATATATTATATTAAATGGGTGGGAAAATTTTTTTTTTTTTTTTTTTTTTACCCATATTAATATAGTACATATAGAAATAAAATATACCTTATAAATAATTGATGTTATTTAATATATATTATATATATATTAAAATATATAATAAGTTATAAAAAAAATATATATATATGTAATATATTATATATACATATAGAAAAAATTTTGATGTTTTTTTAAAGGAATATATTTTATATTTATTTATTTTTTAAAGGATGAAGTATATATTTATAATAATATTCTTATTATTATTATTTTTATATTTGTAGAAAAATATCTTCCATTTTTTTAAGTATATTAAAATTTTAAAATATACACCTCTGTATAAAAATATAACATTATTATTGTGCTACAATTATAAAATGTAGTGTTAATTTATTTTTTTAGTAATAATATAAATATTACAATATATATATATATATTATATATATATGTATATGTTATTTTATTTTTATATATATTAAATAACATATTAGAATTTTTTTTTTTTTTTTCTTTTTAATATAATCCCCTACATAACATATATTCTTATGTTTTAAACAAAAATAATATGTGTAGTGGTTAATTTTTATTTTATATAGAAACCTATACTTATATTTTTTTTTTTCTTTTAATAAAAAAGAAAAATATGTTAACATATTTATAATATATAGTATAATATATATATATTAATATATGAGAATGTATTTTAAAAGATAAGACTTTTTCGAACATTAATTTTATGATACGAAAAAAAAGAAGACATAAAAGGGAAAAAAAAAAAAAAAAAAAAAAAAAACACATATATATATAAATATATATATATATATATATATGTACTTATTTGTATAACATTTACATTTTATATAAAGCTTATCAATATGGTTGTGGGTTTGTAGAACGTAAATTATATAGAAATACAATATAAACTAAAACTTCAGACTTTATAAATAAATACTTACAAAGACAAGAAAAGAAAAAAGGAAAACTATTTTATCCATTGCACATTTACAACAAATATTCTTCATAACAAATCGCGTTTTTTTTTTTTTTTTTTTTTTTTTGTTAATAGTAACAAAATATATATATGGAATTTCTTCTTTTTATTTGGACTATATAATAAATATATAATTATATTTTCTTAAATTTCAAAAAAAATTGTCATAAAATTATTACAAATGATTTATATGAAAAAATATATATATATATTATTATATAAGGAATTTAAAAAAAAAAAAAAAAAAAGTTATATATATTGTATATATTTATATATATTTATAAATATACAATACATATGATTGTGTTTTAAAACTTGATTTTCTTCTTTTTTTTTGTATTTAATAAATATATATTATTTAAAATTTATATTTATTTTCTTATTTTTTCGTTTAATTCAATTTTTTTTTTTTTTTTTTTTTTTTTCCTTTCCAAAGAAAAATGAAAATTATGTTGGTGCGAAATTATTATTTGAGCATCCCATAAATTATATATACATATAATATATATATATATAATATAATTATATATATATGTATTAATATAATATAAATATTTATTCATTTTAAAGATAATAAGAAAAAAAATAGTAATAACATAAATATTATATATATATAACAATAATATATAGATAAAAATATATATATATATATAATAATATTTATATATATAAAAAAAATAAAAAAATATATATAAAATATATAAATACATATATATATATAATTATTATATATATGTACAAAAATATTATATAATATATTAATTTTTCTTATAATAATTTTTTTATTATATAAAAAAACAATATTTTATATTTTTATATCATCTTATTAAAACTTGTAGAAAAAATTATGTAATTTTTCATATATATTTTATTTTAATAAATATATATAGAAAAACTTTTTTTTTTTTTTTTTTATTTTAATTTTTATTTCTTTTTGAATAACCTTACATATATTTATATAATAATATATTTTGGAAAAATATACCATTAAACAAATATATATATATATAATATATTATTATATATATATTTTATTTTTTTGCATCCAAAATTATAAGAAAAATTTTCTATAACTTTTCTATTTCTATTATATATAATATTTTTATATTTTTATATTTTTATATTTTATATTTTATATTTGTTTTATTTCTTAATATTATTTTATTAACTTAACGCTATTTATTTTTCATATAGAGATATCAAAATATACCCAATTTTATAATTTTTTTTGAATTTTTTTTTTATACATACATACATACATATATACATATATTTATATATATACATATTTTTTTGAACATTTTAAAATTTATTTGAAAATGTATTCCTTCTTTTTTGTTTATTAATATATATATATATATATTTTTATTATTAGTCCGCTGTATATATTTATGATATGTTATACATATATTTGAATACATAACATCATATATGTATGAATATATGTTTTTATTCATTTATTATATATATATTTAATCATTCATTTATATATTGATTTTTTTTTTTTTTTTTTTTTTTTTCTCTCTTCATTTTTTGTATTTTGATGATCTGCTTAAATATTTTCAAGGTGTTTGATACGTACTACTTTTTATTAAATTATAGAAAAGAGAAAAAAAAAAAAAAAAAAAAAATACAAAGTAAATAATTTATAAATAATAAATATTGCTTTCATAACATATAATAATATAAAGTATAACATTATGGTATATATATAAAATAAATAGGACACATCGAAGGGAAAGAGATAAAGACATATATATATATATATATATATATATATATATTATAATAAATACTTTTGTTGATTGTATATATAAAAGTAATATTATTATATAGAAGGAATAATATTTTATAAATAATCAAAATAATATAATAAATAAAAATATGATTATATTTTATAAATATTACATATTTGTCATGTGTATTTTTTTTTTTTTTTTTTTTTTTTTGTTGCATTGATGCTATTCAAAAATAGAATACCAAAAAATAATATATAGGTCCTACCAAATTTGATAAAAAAGAGCACAGAAAAAAAAGAGTTACACAAATATATGTATATATAATATATTTGTTGTTATTATATTTTAAAGTGATAAATAAATATATACATATATATTACAGTATTAATTATTTAGTTATATATATATATTTTTTTTTTTATTTATTTTTTCCCTTTTTATGTGTATATTATTTATATCATTATGACCATTTAAAATCATATGATAGGAATCAAGAATGTACCATAAAAAGGACAACGAACGAAAAAATAAATAAAAATAAAATAAAAATAAATTAATATTAAAAGTACTATAAAATAATAAATCAATTTAAATCAGTTTAAATCAATTTAAATTAATTTAAAATCAAAATAATTAGAATAATATTAAATAATATCATTAAAAAATAATATTATATATAGAATAAGGGCGAACGATTAACCACAAAATAATATAATAAATAAAAGATCTAACAAAAAAATGATTAAACATAGCATAAAGGGATTATATTGTTTTATTGATGAGGTTCGAAATTGTAAATGTAAAGAAGATGAAGAAAAGAAAGTATTACAAGAAATAATAAAGATAAAGAAAAAGTTTAATGAGAAAAATATAACAAATTATAAAAGAAAGAAGTATATATGGAAATTAATTTATTGTCATATATTAGGATATGGTATATCTTTATCATATTTAGATATAATAAAATTAATAAGTAGTAATAATTTTAGTGATAAATATTGTGGATATACAGCTTTATCTTTATTAGTTGATGAAAATAATGAAATGTTAAATATTATGGTAAGTACCATAAAGGCAGATATAAAAAATAATGATGAGAAAATAAATTTCTTAGCTTTTCATTTTGCTAGTCATAAAATAAATGGATTATTAATAGAGAATTTATATGAAGATATATTACATATTGTTACTTCAAATTATATATATAAACCAAATATAAGAAAAAAAGCTTTTTTATGTTTAGCAAATATATATAAAAAAAGACATGATTTATTATTAAGAGGTAAAAATGATTTCGAGATTTTTAAATTTCTAGATCAGAATCTGAATGAAATAAACATGTTTAATATATTTGCATATCTAAATTTATTATATGTGATCATATTAATATTTCAAAAATATGAGTCAATGTATTATTATATAAAAAAGGAAGAAAAGAAAAAAAATTCATTAGATGAAAAAAATGATGATATATTAAAAAGAGAAGAATTACAATTTGATAATAGTTCAAATAGTAGCGGTAGTAGTAATCACAGTCGACGTATATCATTACATATAAAAAATGAATTAAAAAAAAAAAGAAGTAAATCAAATATATATTTAAATGAACAAAATTTTCTATATAATGATTTAAAGAAAGTAGATAAAATATTAGAAATCGAATCTGAGTGTACATTTAATATTGAAGAAATTGATTTTTATGAAATAAAAAAGTATATAAATAAATATATACATTTTATATTAAATGTATTATATTTAATATTAGATGAAAATTTAAAAATTGACGAAGGTTTTTATTATTCACATGTCCGTTATCCATTTTTATTAATAAAATGTTTACAAATGATACAATTATATGATGTTCATAATTTGTCTCAAACAACTATAAATAATATAAATGATATCATGTATAAAATTATATCAAAGCCATATAGAAAATTACAAGGGAGATTAGGAAATGAAAACAATCCATTGAATAAAAATACTCCAAATAATAATAGGAATAGTGTTCCTAATAATTTTACTACTACAAATTATAATAATAATAATAATAATAATAATAATAGTAATATTAATAATAATGATTATAATAGTTATAATAATTACAAGAACAATAATAATAATAATAAAAGTAATAGTAATATATTTAAAAAGAGTTTTTCAAAAAATAGTATTTATTTAAATAATAAAAAAAATAAAGATATTTTAAGAAATGAAAAAAGTGCTATATACATTGAATATGGTATTATTTATGAATGTTCTAATTTATATAATTTTTTAGATGATAAAATAGAAGATAGAAATAGAGATATAATAATATGTTTAATAACTTCATTTGATACAAAAAAATCAAATATTAATTATGTTATTTTAAATAGTTTATCTAAATTAAAAATGAATTTAAAAATTTATAATATGTTAGAAACACATATTATGCATTTAATAAATTTATTAAATAGTGATGATATTACAATCAAATTACAAACATTTAATATTCTATTTAATATGTGTAATCATAATAATTGGAAATTACTTATTAATGTATTTTTACATCATTTACCATTTATTGATCCATATATACAAAATGAAGTTATAATAAAAATATCTATTCTAGCTGAAAATTTCTCTCCAGACTTATCATGGTATATTGATGTTATATTTAAAATGATTGAAATAACTCACAAGTCTATATTTCAAGAAGTATGGTTTAGATTAGTTCAAATAATAACTGGATTTGTTGAAGGCGATGGTAAAAATTCTTCTAAATTATCAAAAGGAGAAAATAATACATTAAATAATATAAATAATAATAATGAAAATAATAATAGCAACAATAATAATAATAATAATAATAACAATAATAATAACAATCATAATAGTAATAATAATAATAATAACAATCATAATAGTAATAATAATAATAATAAAAATAAAGATGATCAGAAAGTACAAACATATGCTGCTATGAAATGTTATAGATATTTATCAGATAATTTTACAAAGATTGAATTATTAGTAGATTTATGTACATATATTATAGGTTCATTTGGATATTTAATAAAAGATAAAGTACCTATGAAAGATCAATTAAAAATTCTTGAAAAATATTTTGCCTTTGCATCATCTAATACTAAATGTGTTATTTTAATGGCTATTATGAAAATGGTTTTTTATGATAATAAACTTATGAACAATGTGAAAAAAATTCTGAACACTTGTATTAATCATTCAGATTTGGAATTACAAACACGTGCATGTGAATTTCTTAATTTGTGTAATATGAATAATATGAGTATGTTAAATTATCTTTTGAAAAATATGCCTCTCTACAATATGAAGAAGGTGCACGAAAATTTTCTTATAAAGAGATTGCTGGAGACAAACAAGTAAAAAAAAGAAACACAAATATGTGAACAAATAAATAAAAAAAAAAATATATATATGATGCATGTGGTGTATATGTTATTCACCTAACAAATTGCATATTTATCTTTCAACAATATGTATATATATATATATATATATATATATATATATAATTTATATGTTTATATTTTTATTTTTTAGACATGCCGTTATTGATTTTAATGAAAAAGATAATTCTCTCAAATTCGACAAAAATCATGATAACAAAAAATCAGGAAAGCATAATAGGAATAAGGATGAAGAGTACAATGACACCAATAGCGATTATTCACATAATAAAATGTCATCTCATTCCTCTTGTAATTCCTCATCATCTGAAGATGAAGATGAGGAAGAGGAAGAAAATGAAGAAAAGTATAATAAAAAGAGAGGACGGAACTTATCCGATTCTTCTCATAATTCAAAAAAATCCTCATCAAGTGTATCAAGTCGTAAATCGAAAAATTCTAGTGATAACTCAGATGATAATGAAAAATTATTTAAAATACTTTGTTTACAAAAAGCTAATAATATAAATGATTTATGGTTTAACGCGTGCTTATTAGATAAATGTCTTTTTTTTAAAAATAATATGGTGTCTATATTAATGAAGCAAAAATATCAGGACAATAAAGGTATTCTAATTTTTTATATAAAAAATATATCCAAGGCAGTTCTTAACCTTAGCAGGTACGTAAAATAAATAAATAAAAATATATCAATATGTATATATATATATATATATATATATATATATATATATATATATTTATATTTATATTATATTTTTTTTGTTTTATGTTTTTCCCCTTTTAGCATTAATATTGAAGAGTGTGAACAAATAAACATAAAAGAACAAAAAATTGTTAACAATGAAAAAATCGACAGTGATGGAATGTATGTTCACAAAATAATTCTAACTGTATCAGACATCTTTTACAATATCCCTAATATTTACTTTAACATAATGACACCAAATGCAGCGGTAAGAAGAGAATAAATAGAAAACATAAGCAAGCACAAAAATATATATATTATATATATTATATATATATATATATATATATATATATTGATGTTTATATATATATTTTTTTTTTTTTTTTTTTTTTTTTTTTTCGTAGAATGCTAGCTTTTCCTCCAAACTTCCCATCCTCCTGACCAGATTTATTAAAGAAAATAAAATGAACGAAACGACCTTCAAAAATTATTGGAAGGCACTCACACAAGTTCATAATGAAGATGTAATAATGGGAGTACCTAAATTTTCTAAAAAATATTTTTTGAATTATTTAATTAATGCTTTTAATTTTTATATTTTAAAGGTAGGGTTGAAAGAGATACAGCAAGTGTATATATGTTTAATAAGTAAAAATATATATATATATATATATATATATATATATATATATACATATATGTAATATATTATTTTATTTTATTTTATGTACTTTTTTTTGGTAGATTGGAATGCTCATATGCGCATCAGGATATATACATTTTCCAGTAATTAAAAAAAAAAAAAAAATATATGTACATGTTTAAAAAGTTTATATATTATATATATTATTTATTTATTAATATATTCCTTTGTATATAAATATTATATATATATATATATATATATATTTATTTATTTTTTTTTTTTTGTAGGATTTGAATATGGAAAATAAAATTTTAATATTAGTCAAAATCCGGCATGAAGTAAAAGGGTAATATATATATATTATTTATTTACTGCTTATATTCATAAATATTCATAAAAAATGATAATATAGTCAACACACATATGTATTATATATATATATATGATATTTTATTTTTAGGTGCCAGATATCCGTCGTTTCGAGCATAAAACATTTGAATAATTATTTGAACAAAATATTCGAAATATATCTTATAAAGAATAATTAAAAATAAAAAATATCAATTTATAACATCTGTACTCTTTTTATTATTGTAATATTTTAAAATTTTAAGAATTTAAAATATTTAAGCTTTATACGTTTTCTTTTTTTTTAAAATTAAAATTGGATATAAAATTAGAATTTGTATTTCACACTTATAATATATATATATATATATATTTATATATAATATTTTTATTTCTTCATATATTTTAATATTTTAATATATTAATATATTAATATTTTTTTTTTTTTTTTTTTTTTTTTTTTTTGTCATTTACTTTTGTTTTTTTAAACCTATTTTTTTAATAAAAACTTTTAAATGTTATGTAACACATTCTTCTAAAAAATATATATATATATATAATATATATATAATTTATTTTACCATATTTAATATATTTAAAAAAAAACAAAAATCGTAATCGACGTATATATAATTATATATTATATATTTTTTTTTACATTATTCAATAAAATTGCTTATATTAGTATTTTCACCTAATATTATTATATAAAATAATGTAAGTTTTATTACAAAAAAAAAAAATAATTAAAAAAGGGAAGTATATATTATATGATCTATATAAAATAATACCATATATACAGTAATATTATATATATTTTTCTTTTTTCTCAAGGTTTAAAATATTTAAAGTGTATTGAAAAAGTAGAGCATACAGAGGTTGAAATGGAATTTACTATTAAAAAAAAAAAAAAAAAATTATATAAATATATTTATATATATGTATACAAATATATATTACTAATATGCTTTGTTATTATTATATTGTTTTATTTATTATAATCATATTTGAAATAATATGTAAATATACTTTTTTAACTTATGCACGTTTTTAATAATTATAAATGTTAAATATTTTGCTTATATATATATATATATATATATATATATATATATATATTATAATATTATATATATGTAATATATTATTATTATATGCTTTGAAAAATCTTAACCCCCATTTCTTTTTTAATATAATATTATTATATAATATAATATATATATATATATCATATATATAATAAGTGTATAATATATACTAAATATATTCAATTTTTTTTTTTTTCCTCTTTAATATGATATCTAATCCATACTCTTCTTTTACTTATATTCAAAATAGTAATACATATTTAATTTAGTATATATGATTATATATTATAATATATATATATATATTATTATTATAATAATTTAATAATTTTTATTTTCTTTAATAATATAATATTTATTATATATATATTATAAAAAGTTTTATTATATCATATTTCTCGCACAAAATTTTTTTTGTATACATATTATAATATATTATAAAAAATATTATTAAAAATAATATTATGAAGAATATATATATATAATTATTTACCAATTTTTTTTTTTTTTTTTTTTTTTATAAATATATCAAAATAGAAAAAAAATTAATTTAAAATAAAATTATTAAAAAATATACATATCATATATATATAATATATATTATACGTATTTATAATATATGTAATATAATAACTTAATTGCTTTTCTTTAAAAAAGTATAAAAACAAAATTGCGTACAGTTTTTTCTTTTTTTCTATGGATACATTGTGAAATATTTAGAAACACTGTTTTTTTTTTTTTTATGTTTATATTATAATCTTAATTTATATAGGTAAAAAAGAAAGGAAATACGAAATATATATATTATATATATATTATATATATTGAGGAGTTTTCTTTTTTTTTTTTTTTTCTTTTTTATTTCCCACCCATTTTGATGATTAGTTAAATATTTATTGTGTGGTTTCCTTTGTAAATGTAGAAATATAGAATAAGAATAATAAAAAAGCGTCCACAATTTGGTAAAAATATAAATAATAATAAAAAAAAGAATATATAATATGTCGTTATATATATATATATATATATATATATATATATATATATATATATGTAGCATTGTGTACATAATTTTTTGTTTAATATAAAACTACGTACATAAAAATTGTACTTTTTTTTTTTTTTTTTTTAATATTTGAAAAAGTGTGAAGTACATATGTAAAAAAAGAAAAATAATACAAGTGTACTTTATTATATATATATATATATATTATATATTATGGATTAAATATGTTTTTAATTTTGTTATTTTTTTTGTAGATGAATTTTTTTTTTTTTTTTTGAATAATATATTATTATTATATATATATATATATATATATATATATATGTAGAAGACCGTTTAGCTCCACCCCCCACAAAATAAAAAAGAAAAAAAAAAAAAATTCTCACATTTGTCTATATATTTAAATAAATTGTTCTAAATAGGACATTTTACAGTTGTAAGAAAGACAATATAGCGAAATAAAAAAAAAAAAAGAAAAAAAAAGAACCTTATTAAATTTTATTAAAATAAAGACTATTCACCATTATATTTATATTTAAAAAAAAAAAAGAAAAAAAAATGACTGAAGCTGAAAATATAAAGATCGAAAAACCAGATTTTGATGCTTACAATGAAAAGTTAGGAAATATATCTCAATCAATTGATGAAATAAAAAAGAAGATCGTAAGAAAAAATAAAAATAAATAAATAAATATAAATATATATATATTTTTTTTTTGTTCATATTTATATATCCACATTAGAGTATAAAACCTATGAACTATGCCCACTTGTTTATAATATTATTATTTCTATATTTAAATTTTTTCTTTCATTATTTTGTAGGATAATTTACAAAAAGAAATTAAAGTAGCTAATAAGGGGAAGGAGGAATATAATAAAAAGAAAAAAGATATCGTAACAAAAATAGACTCCTTCCAATCAGATATTGACAAATTAGAAAATGAAAGAAGAAGTATATTGGATGATATCGAAAAAAAACAAAAGCATAAAAAGGAACTAAAGGTTAATGCACAAAATATGAAGAAACAAATTGGATTTGAAAATGAAGAAGATATCGAAAAAAAAATCAGAGAAATAGAAAACAAATTAATGACATCTACTATTTCAATTAAGGAAGAAAAATTGTTAATAAACCAAATACAAGCATTAAATAAAAATAAACCATTATTGTCATCTTACAGCAAAATAGAAAATGAAGCTAGCAAATATGACGACGAAACAATAGGTAATTGAAAAAAAATATGAAGCATGTTATATACGTGCATATATTATTAATATGTATATATATATATATATATTTGTTTCTCCATATTATTGTGGAAACACATAGGGTACCCCTTGTGCGCTCAATATGTTTAAATTTTTTTTTATTTCCATATTCTTATATTTTGTGATTAACATATTATTTCTTTTTTTTCCTTTTAGTGCCCTTGAAAAGCAAGATGGACTCCATTAGAGAAAAAATAAGCAAACTAAGAAATGAGAAAAAAATGGAACGCAACAGATTAAAAGAATTACAAAATAGCTATCAAGAAAAAAATAACAAACTTAACGAATTGAACAACTTGAGAGATAACTATTCGAAAAAAATGAACCATTATTTTATGGAAAGAAGAAGTATAACAGTAGAGATGGAAGAAAAGAAACAACAATATAGAAGTTTTAAATTAAATCAATTACAAGCAAAACAACAAAAAATTAAAGAAGATAGAGAAAGAAAAAATCTAGAATTAGAAAAACAGTCTTTAGAAAAAAAATTAGAAGATATAGATGTTTTACCATATAGAGAAGAATTAGCACTAATAGAAAATATGCTTGCTTACTTAAAAAAATTACAAGAAGAATTTAAATTAGAAGAATCCAAAAAACAACAAAATGCATCCAAAAAAATCAATGGAGAAGTTGAAAATAATGAAAATAAAGATGACAACAAAACAAAAAATGAAAATAATAATAAAAAAGCAAAAAGTAAAAAAGATAAACAAAAAACATTCAAATTAGATATGAATATATTATGCTATTTCGTAACTGCTGGTATTAACCCACCCGTAAGTTTTGATGAAATAGATTCATGTGTTCAAAAATTACTTGAGAAAAAAGATATGTATGAACAAAAGAGGGATGAAAGTGTAAAAAATGTAGAAACCAGACGAGAGGATTTAACCACAAAAATTAAAGGTAAAAATATAATATATATATATATATATATATATATATATATATATGTGTATATATTTATTTATTTATATTTGTGTTTATATGTAACCCATTTCTTATATGAATAATATTTTATTTTTTATTATTTTTGCTCTTTTAGAAATCGATGAAAAATTGACAGCTTTTAAATCAGGGGGGGAACATCAAAACAAAGGAACCAAGGCAAATAAAGTTAAGGCTTAAATTTAATTTAAAAAAAAAAAAAAATATATAATAAAATAAAATAATTATATGGAATAATTTATAGTTACACAATTATATATATATATATATTATATATGTTTATGTATTTTTTTTGTTTTTTTAATATGAAAATTTTTTTTTTTTTTTTTTTGAAAAAAATGTTTTGTTCATTAAGTATATAAAATAATAATTTTTATGAAGTATTAAAAAGAAGAAAATTATAAATAAATAAATATATATATATATTACATAATGTATGTATTTATAATTTTAATACAATATTTTCTTATATACCTTAATTTTATGTGTTATATGAAATGAAATGTTAATATGAAAATATTCAATTTTAATAAATTATTCTTTACATGTAATCTATTATATATATATATATATATATAATTATGTTTTCCCTTTTTTTTTTTTATTTTTTTTCCCATTCATTTTAAAAGATATATTTTTTTACCAAATGTATATATATATATATATATATATATATCATGTAAAAATATATTATATATATATAATATATATATATTTCATATATTATAAAAGAAAAATATTTTCATATTTTCATAATTAAAAAAAAAGAAAAAAAAGGAAATTAATATTACAATGTAACTTTATAAAAAAATATATATAATATATTACAAAAAAAAAATAAAAAAAAATAAACATTTTATTTTTAAAAGAAAATGTTTTGTACCATTTAATAACTTAAAGTTTTTTAATTTTTAAGGAAACTAATTTTTTTATACAACTAAAATTATATATATATATATAATATTATATAAATATATATAATATGTAATTTTTTTTTTATGTTGATTTTTATGGACAGTACCATATATTTTTTGTTTCATGTCTATTTAATTTAATATAATAAAAAAAAAATTTATTTTTTTTAATGAATAAAAATATTATATATATAATATATATATGTATATATATATGTTGGTGCACATCTTTATTTAAACTGGAATAAAATTATTAATATACTAATTTTATTTTTTTTTTTAAAAGAGTCTCATAAAATTTTCATATGTTAAAAAGGGTTATATATTATTTTTTTTTTCTTCAATATTATATATATATATATATTGAAAAGCTTTGTATATTTAAAGACAATTTTTTATTTTTCATAAAAAATATACACGTACATAATTATAACATTTCACAAGTACATATATATATATATATATATATATATATATATTTATATGTGTATAATATTTTCAAGTGAATAAATATATAAATTTATATATCTTAAGAATAAAAAAAAAAAAAAAAAACTCCATATTATATAATTATGTAAAAGGAATATATATATTTTTTATATACTATAAATGAGTGTTTTTTTTTTTTTTTTTTTTTTTTTTTTTTTAAATATATCAGTTTAAAAAACAAAATATTTGTAAAACTATATATATGCATATATTTTCTTAATTTTTTTTTTTTTTTTTTTTTGTTGTAATATGGATTCGTCTTATAGAAAATTAAGGACTGTTGAATTGCAGAAAAGAAAAGTAACTCAATCAAAAAATGCACCAAATTCGATAGAAAGGAAATTAGGAAATATTTATGCGGTATGTTCATAAAAAATTTTAAATATTAGTGGGGAAATATAACATAATATTCATAACATTATGTATAAATAAATATACATATATATATATATATATATATATATATATATATATTTCTATTTATTATTTATTTATTTTTTTTTTTAAAGCCGAAAGATTTTGATGAAGATTCAACCATAGTTGTTTGTAATTTCCCTCAAAAAACTACCATAAGTGAATGTAAAAATTTTATGCAATGGATAGGACCTGTTATAAAAGTTGAGAAAATACCATCATTCATGCAAGAAAATAATTATTTGGTTGTTTTTTGTAACCCTTATTTTGCAAAGGTAATAATAAGATATCATTTGGAAATTTTATAATTATGTCCTATACTATAAGTTTTCATATATTTATATGAAGTCATATTCTAAAGTTATAATTATGTTTTTACACTATAAAAATAATGTAACATACTATTATAGTATAAAAATTTATTATATACATATGTATATTTATTTATTTATATATTCTTTTTTTTAGGCTGCTTTAGAAATTCCACTATTTTATGAAAATAAAACCAAACTATTCACTCGAGCAGTAGAAAAAAGAGAAACCTTATGGCAAAACATTAACGATATGATTACTACTAATATGAATTTTTTTAGTTAAAAGGAAATTAAAATGGATTATATATATATAGAAACATACACATATATATATATAATATTTTTTATTTTTGTATTTTCATATATTAAAATATTTCATATTTTATTTTTTACTATGATTGTTTCATGTTTTTGTTTATAAATACACGTATTATTTTAAGACAACCATTTTTTTTATTATTTATTTTATATTATTTTTTTGTAACACTAAGTCTTTATATTATTAAAAATTAAATATTTTTTTACATTTATCAATATTTTAATACCTTCAATTATATTTGATATATTTTTATATATATATATATTTTCTTTTTTTTTGTATATATTTAATTAGTACTTATAAAATAACAATATAATTTTTAATTAAGTCCAAATTTAAAATATAATAGTTATAATACCGTTTATTTATTATATATATATATATTACTTTGGCCTAATAAAAATATTTATAATAATAATAAAATTAATATATTTCACGATATAATATGTATATAAGGGTGTAGTTATTATTTTATATATAAAATTAAAATAACAATTTAAAAGAATATATTATATTGCATCCAAAGTACAAGATAAATTCATTCAGGTAATAGAAAGACTTGGTCTAGCACAAATTAATACTATATATCAATATATATATATATATATATATATATATATGTTGTATTCGTTTTAGTCCTTTTTGTTTTTTCTATTTTAAAAATTATAATTATTGCAATATATATATAGATATAGGTGTATTTAAGAAGTTACAATATTAAATATAGATTTATATTGTATCACATATATATACTGTCTAGTATTATTATAGTTATAGAATAATATATATATAATATATATAGTCTTTTTGGAGTTGTATAATTTTTTTTTTTTTTATTATTTATACTAGTTATAACAATTATTACACTTGAACATATATATATTACGTAATAATATAATATGAAGACATTATATATATAATAAATGTAATAATAATTATATATATATATAATCATATGTTATACAATTACCAATAAACTCTTATATAATATACTGTAATTTTAAATAATTTATTTTTATATTATATTCAAAACGTTTCAAAAGATAATTATATGTATATAATATAAATTAACATGAATAAATACAATAATTATTGATATTCATCCTTAATATTTAATAATTCTTTTCATAATATATATGTGGTATATATGTAGTAATATGATACATTATTATATTATATATAGTATGAAATATTATTATTTACACTTTTTATTTTATTTTATTTTTTATATTTCTTTTTCCTTATTACTTCTTGAATAGTAAAGAAAAACGTATATACATATATACATAGGATTGATTATTATATAAAATATTTTAGTAATTCAAAATAATAAAGACATATATACCGTAATATATATATATATAATTATATGTAATTTTTCAAGAATATAATGTAACGTGTATTTATTAAATTATTTATATGAGTTGTTCTAAAACTTAATATATAATAACACAAATATAAAATGTATTATATTATTATAATTATTATAAGAAAAATATAATTACAAAATAAAAACAGTTATATTTATATTTATATAATAAAAAATTAATATAAACATATTATTTTAATTCACAACAATATTCCATACAAACCCTATCATATTAAATATTTTATGATATATATATGTATTCATTTATTTCATTTCTTGTAATTTTCTTAATATATTATAAGAAATATCATGAATACAACGAATACACAAAATAAAAAAAGTAGATAAAATATAAAAAGTACAAAAATACTTAAACAACTAACAAAAATACAACAGAACAAATACATAAAAGAATACAAACGAAAAAAATAATAAAATAATAATTATATTTAAGAAAAATAATAAAAGAAATTTTATTAATATAACAATAATATATTTGTTTCCTTTGTAGATGCCTTTTTGGATATTGTTTATATATATATATATATATATATATATATTACCTAATATATTATTTCATATATTTCATCATATATTAATTTATCTATTAATTTATATATTACATAATAATTAATATATTGTATGTCACAAACACAAAATGATTTAATATCACGTTAATAAGAACATGTTATATTATATATATATATCTCAATATATATAATGGAATATATATGTTAATTATTTAATGTTATTTCATTAGAAAAAAATAATAACCTAAAATGAAACATAAAATAAAAAATTAATAATAATAATAACCTTTTTTTTTTTTATTTGTTATTAAAATACCTACTACATATAGTATATGTAATATTTTATTATTTTTATTTTTTTTGGGATAGATAGGTGACAAATATATATATATCTACATTTTTAAATAAATATATTTGTATGTATATGTAGTATTTTTTTTCCTTTTTTTTTATTTTTTTTCTTATATGATACATATTGTTATATAACATGTAATCTTTGAAATATAAATAAATAGCTTTATAACAAAAATATTTTTCTATCAAGTGTATTTTAATAACAAATGTATTTTAATATATAGCATATTTTTATATCATATATATTTTTATATTAAACGTATTTTTTTATCAAAAGTATTTTTTTTTTTTTTTGAATATATATATATATATATATATATATATATATATTTAATTATTTATATAATATAGATATAAATATATATTTAATATAAATATAAATACAAATATTCATACAATTACATACATACATATCTATATGTGAATATCTCAAAATGGAAAAACCGAATGAAAAATATAATTATAGCAAATGCTCAAAAAAGCACAAATATCGAATATACTTCAAATGTCGTAGATAAAAAGAAACGTATATTATCACATGTATGTTTTCAACAAATGACACTATATATGAATGTTACAACGTATGTTAGTATATATCTATTACCACATAAATCGTTTAAGTCAAAATGGGAAATGCCGAATCGAATGCAAAAAGCAGCCTTCTAAAAAATTTTACGTACATGATAGATGAAGAAAATGTATTTGGAACCCCCCAGCAAGCCAAATTAATGTATTTTGATTATTTGAATTTTTTACTATATGAAATCGAGCATGAAGCATGGAAATGGGAAATATATAAAGATTATGTCACTAAAAGTGGAGGAGGTAGTACTCTTACAGATGAAGAATCATTTTGTGGATGGAAACAAATACAAAAAAAAATATTTGATAAATTGGATGAACAAATAAAACCTTCAAATCAAAAGAAATATAAGTGGGAAGATCATGCATTACCACTAATAAATATTAAAGAAAACTCAGTATTGATCTCAGAAAAATGTGATAAAATAGCAGTTAAGGTTAAAGATAATATACAGGAATTAAACAATAATAATCATGGTAGCCAAACTATAAGTTCACGTAGTAAGTGTGAAAATTTAAATACTGCACCAAATTTACATATTCCTCTACGTAGAAGAGCACTATTACTCGAAGGAATGTATCAATACCTTAATGAAATTAACACAGAAATTACGAAGAACAAAAATGTACAACAAGCATTGAAGGATGTCAATGTCGTTAAAACAAAAACAAATATAGCTGTAGGTCTGACAAAAGATATGATTGAGGGTTTAAGTAACACGATAAGCGAGATTATACACAAAAAACATAATAATGATCATACTGCATTTTGTAAAGAATGGGAACGTACTATGGAAGATTACCATACATTATTACAAGGTATAGATATAGTTGAAGAAAATGAAACTAAAGGAATTCAATGTGTAATAAAACAAATTGAAACAAAGTTGGGAGGAAAAGCCAAATTTCAAACAGAATGGAGTTCTCATTTTAAAACTATTGTAAAAGGTTTGCAAACAAAAAATTTCCAAGACTCCAAAACAGGAAAACCTTGTGAAATATCTCATGAAGATAAAACCCAATGTGTACGTTTTTTTGAAGAATGGGCAGAAGAATTTTGTGAATTAAAAAAACAATTAGGGAAATTAATCATAAAAGAATGTAAGACACAAAGCACTAGAACGAAACAAAGTAGTAATAATTGTAGAAATGTATGTAATATATATAAAACCTTTATGACAGAAAGTGAGCCTTATTTTACAAAATATGTTTCTACATGTATTGATCAAAAATTTGGAGGCGGAGAAAAGGAGGATGAACTAAAAAGACGTTTTTCTAAAGCTGCTATGGATTATATGAAAGATTGTTGTACTGATCATGGTCATTGTAGTAGCAAAGAATTATTTAATGTTCAAGAAGATAAAAGTAATATTAGATATAAATGTTTATGTGACGATGGGGAATATAAAAAGGATTCATGGAAAGATACAAATAAGAGTTGTTCAAAAATCCAGGATCCAGTCAGTATATCTGGAACACATGTGGGAGCACGTCAACTTAGTACTTCCTCACAAAGTGCTAGTGCCGCGTGTGGAGGAAATAAACGTGATGCTACGTCCGTGACTAGTATAGCGACCTTTTTTCAATGGGAGGAAAAGAATGAAGCAACTAAGCAGGGTAAAGCTGGTCATGTTAATGAGGGGGAGTTGAAAGCACAATTAAAGGATGCAAAATTTAAAAAGGGTAGTGGAAATGATGTGGGTAACGATGCTTGCAATCTTAATAAAGAAAAACATACCAACGATAGTCGTACATATGATTCTAAGGCTGATGGTAGTGATGATAATAAACATAGCGGTCCATGTACAGGTAAAGGAAATAATCAAAACAGATTTGAAATAGGAAAACAATGGGAACCACGGAATAACAATGAAGTAAAAGATGAGCACCAAAAAGTATTATTTCCTCCTAGAAGACTAGATATGTGCACTTCCAATTTAGAAAATTTGGACACGGAATATGATGGATTTAAAGGTGATAAAGCGAAGCATTCATTATTAGGAGATGTAATGTTAGCAGCAAAAGAAGAAGGTGCCAAAATAATAGAACTGTATAAAGATAAAAAAGACAATCAAAGTATTTGTAGAGCAATGAAATATAGTTTTGCTGATATAGGAGACATTATAAGGGGTAGAGATATATGGACTGAAAACCGTGAAATGAAAGAGCTGGAAAATAAGTTGAAAAAAGTATTTAGTAAAATTCAACAAAATCGTCAAATCACAGGTATTTATAAAGATGGTGATCCATATACAGAAATGCGTAACGATTGGTGGGCATTAAATAGAGATAAAGTCTGGGATGCCATGAAATGTGCAAAAAGCGGCGGCAACAATATATGTGATGGTACCACCCCACATGACGACTACATACCTCAGAAATTACGATGGTTAAGCGAATGGGTCGAGTGGTATTGCAAGAGACAGTCACAATTATATGGGGAGTTGAAACAGGCATGTACAGGTTGTAGTGGTATTAGTAGTGGTGGATCATGTAAAGATTGTCAAACGTGCAAAGCAGCATGTAGTAAATATCGAACATTTGTTAATTATTGGGAAACTCAATGGAAACAAATGGAAGAAAAATACAAAGATTTATACGCAAAAGCACAAAATGATAAAAGTAATGATGAAAATGAAAAATATCTATACCAATTTTTAAAACAATTACAAACACAAAATAAGACAAATACCACTTATGAAAGTGCTGCAGGATATGTGCAGCAAGTACTACCAAATACAGGTTGTGAGAAACAAAACGAATTCTGCGATAGTACTAAAACCAATTATGCTTTTGAGCAGACACCAAAAGATTATGCTACAGAGTGTGGTTGTAGTGATCAGCCGGCACCACCAAAACCTCCGGCACCCACACCTACATGTACAGGAAATAAAGTAATTGATACGGCAAACGAGGTACAAAGAACAGCATCCCAGGATTCAAAAAGTCGTGATACTCAGAATAAATTGAAAGGAAATATAGAGAACGCGACATTTAAAGATGGTAGTAGTGTACAAAATCTGAAAGATAATATTTGTGGCCTTGACAAAACCGAACATACGAATGATGTTCGTGAAAAAGAAAAGAGAACTGATGGTCCATGTGAAGGAAAAGGAACAGGAAATAATCAAGACAGGTTCGTTATAGGAAAGGAATGGAAAACGAATAAAGATGCTAATGATAAACACAATGATGTTCTATTTCCTCCAAGAAGACTAGATATGTGCACTTCAAACTTAGAAAATTTATCTAGAAAAGATAGTACTCCTGATTTTATAAATCGATCAGGTGCTAGTGTTAATGATTCTTTTCTTGCTGATGTTTTGTTAGCAGCAAAATACGAAGGAGAGTTCATATCATATAAACTTTATAATGATACCTCCCGTATATGTAATGCTATGAAATCTAGTTTTGCAGATTTGGGAGATATAATACGAGGAAGAGATATATGGAGTAAGAACTCTGACATGGAAAAGCTAGAAACTAATTTGAAAGAAATATTTAAAAAAATCAAAGAAATTGATGGTATCAAGGGCATATATGATAAGGATGACCAAAGCATTCCCCCATATAAAAATTTACGTAACGATTGGTGGGAAGCGAACAGAAAAGAAATCTGGAAAGCTATGACCTGTAGTGCTCCATCAGATGCTGATTTATCCATTCCTACAACGGATCCTAGTATACGTAAATGGCAAGGTCCTAAATGCGGACATGATGACCAAGATTTTGTACCTGTAGATGATTATATCCCTCAAAAATTACGATGGATGACGGAATGGAGCGAAAACTATTGTAGACAGCTCACGGCTGATTATAGACCGATGAAGGGCTTTTGTAAGTTATGCAAAATATATAGAGAAAAAAAACAACAAACTGACAGTGAAGCAGAAAACACAGCGTGTAAATGGTGTGCAGGACTGTGCGGAATATATACTGGACACGTTAATGATTGGAAAACGTTTTGGGATACACAAAAAGAACAGTACAACAAATTATACAAAAAGGCAAATGGTAGTAGAAGTAGTAGTGACGAAATTGAGAAAAAACATGAAGAATTTTTAGAAAAATTACAAAAACCAAATAGTTGCCCCAGTAGCAATAATAGCAATTGTGAAAAGCCTGAAGATTTTATAGATTTGATGGGAGGATATAAATATTGCAAAGATACGTCACAGACTAAATTTAAGGACAGTGAGGAAAGTGACGATGCTCATGTACTTAAAGATAAACCAAAAGATTATAAAGGGGAATGCGAATGGAAACCGAGAGTTATCACAACGCCACCCCCAACACCTTCATTACCAAAACAACCGTGCGATATAGTTAAAACAATGATAGGAAATAATGATGGAACGAGTACAATAGATAATTGTAATCCAAAAAATAAAGATAAGAAATGGGATTGCACCGATAAAAGCGTTGATATAAAAAATCATGATGGAGCATGTATGCCCCCAAGAAGACAAACCCTATGCATACATAATTTAAAAGAATTATCGACAACTTCAAATGAAGAAGAATTGAGAGAAGCTTTTATCAAATGTGCTGCAAAGGAAACGCTTTTTTTATGGCACTATTTTATAAATCACGGTGGGGGAAAAAACAGTCGTCTCTTGCTCGAAAAACACTTGAAAGATGGAACTATTCCTTTTGTTTTTAAACGTCAAATGATCTACACCTTTGGAGATTTCAAAGATTTATGTTTAGATAAAGATATAGGTAATAAAACTACTAAAGGGATTGTGAACGATGTCGGTATAGCAATAGATAATATAAAAAATATTCTTAAAAGTGACGACGTACGTAAAAATTGGTGGAAACAAAACGGTCCACATATTTGGAAAGGAATGTTATGTGGGTTATCATATGCTATCAAGGAAAAGAGAACACAAATCGACGTGCAGAACAAACTTACAGATAACTACAAATATGAATCTAATAAATTAAATTCTAAAATAGATAATTATGTCCTCTATGCTGATTCAACTCCTCAATTTTTACGCTGGTTCACAGAATGGAGTGAAGACTTTTGCATAGAACAATCTAAAAAGTATGGAGAATTGTATAAAGCGTGTGTGAAATGTGAGGTTACTAGTAGTGGTACAACAGCAACATGTGATACAAAGGGTGATTGTAAGGATTGCAAAGAACATTGTCCAGAATACACAAAATTTATTAATGAGTGGAAGAAGGATTATAATAAACAAAAGGAAAAATTCAATAACGATAAAAAGGACAAATATGATGATGTTTCTTTTGTAGATAAGAAAAAAAGTGCTCACGAAAATTTAAATAACGCATTGGACACCCTTGGTAAATATAATAGTTGTATGGAAGATACATCTACGACGAGTACGGATATACCTGCATCCTTGGATGAAACTCCTGATAAATTTAAAGATGAGTGTGTGTGCACTGGCCCACCAAAACATGTATCCCCAAAATGCACGAATAATAAAATTCTCTATGAGGCAAACATGAAACAGTATGAGGCGAAAAAACAATTGCGTATTAATAGTGATTTGGTAGGGGATATAAAAAAAGCAAAATTTAGAACAGGTAAGACCGGAAGTGAACTGAATGGAGAAATTTGTAGTATAACCAAGGAATATACCAATGATGTTCGAGAAGAAAAGTTACGTAAAGGTGGCCCCTGTACAGGAAAAGGAACAAGCCAAACAGACCAAAGGTTTATTATTGGAGATAAATGGCAACCTGGTGGCACGGATATGCGTAAAGGTCACACTGATGTATTGTTACCCCCACGACGTAAACATATGTGCACATCAAATTTAGAGAATTTGGGCGCAAAAAGTGGTGAACCTGATTTTATACGTACGACAAGTGGTGCTAGTGTTAATGACTCGTTTCTTGGTGACGTGTTGTTGGCCGCAAAATATGAAGGAGACGATATAGTAGAAAAATATCTAAGTAAAGGTGATAAGTCAGGTATATGTAATGCTATGAAGTACAGTTTTGCGGACCTTGGAGATATAATTAGGGGTAGGGATCTATGGAGTCGAGAACAGGGTAACACAGATTTACAAACATACTTAACACAGATATTTAAAAAGATTCATGAACAAAATGGAAACAATAAATATCCTGGTGAAGACCAAACGCAACCCCCATATACCAAACTTAGAGAACACTGGTGGGAAGCAAACAGAAAAGAGATATGGCGCGCCATGACGTGCTCGGCACCAGAAACAGCCAATCTGTTTATTCCTACACCTAGTGGTAATGAAAAAAAGTGGGAACGATATAAATGTGGGCGCGAGTCGTATGTTCCTCCAGACGATTATATCCCACAACGGTTACGATGGATGACCGAATGGTCCGAAAGTTACTGCAAACAGTTGGAAAAAAACTATTGGCCACTAACATTTTCATGTAGTGTGTGCAGAAGTCTTAAAAACTCAAAAAAACAAGAAAACAGTGAAGCAAAGAACGCAGCATGTAAAATGTGTTCAGGTATGTGCGGAGTATATAAAGATCATGCTACAGGATGGAAAGGTCAATGGAACGATCAAGAAAAAAAATACCAAGAATTATACAAACAAACAAATAGTGGTAGTGACCCAATTAAAAAAGAACATGAAGATTTTCTACAAAAAGTAAAGGATCCAAATAGTAATGCCCATTGCGCCACTAAGGATCCAAACGATTATAATAACCTGGCCACCTATGTGTCGTCCATGGGAGGAGGAACTTATTGTAATGATACGACACAGATTAAATTTGAAGAGAAAAGTGGTAGTCAGGACCAATATGTATTTAAGGAACATCCGAAGAACTATATAGATGAATGTAAACACGATAAGACGACACCACCAAAGGCACCAGATAATACACCAAGGGGACCGGATCCGTGCGAAATAGTTAAACCACTACTTGAGAATAAGACTGAGAACGATAGAATAGCTCAGTGTGGAAAAAAAAATTCAACGAACACATGGAATTGTACTGATAAGATTGATTCACAATATCGTAATGGAGCATGTATGCCCCCTAGGAGACAATCGTTATGCATACATAATTTAACACAACTTGATCCTACAAAACATACAAAAGAAGATTTAAGAAAAGCACTCATCGAATGTTCTGCAATAGAAACATTTTTCTCATGGCATCATTATAAAAGTAAAAATGGAGGTACAAATTTCGATGAGCATTTAAAAAAAGGAAATATCCCTCCCGACTTATTACGCTCCATGTTCTTTACATATGGAGATTATAGGGATTTGTGCTTAGGAAATGATAAAAATAGTGATGTGAAAGGTGCAACAGATAAAATAACTGCAGTTTTGGAAAAAAATGGCCAATCTGGCACAGAACAACGTGAATCTTGGTGGGAAACAAACGGTCTAGATATTTGGAAAGGAATGTTATGCGGTCTATCACATGCTATCAATAACAAAGGCAAGCAAATCGACGTGCAGAACACACTTACCACAAAAGAAGAATACAAATACGATCCTAACAATTTAACTTCAGGAATAGCAAAGTATATCCTTTATACTCATACGACTCCTCAGTTTTTAAGATGGTTTACTGAATGGGCTGACCAATTTTGTCTGGAACAATCGAAACAGTTCGTGCAGTTGTATAATAAATGTCAGAAATGTAATGTCAAGGGTGGTAGTAAAACATGTGACAATGAGACTGAATGTAAAGAGTGCAAACAACAATGTGGAATATATACAGAATTTATTGAACAGTGGAAAAATAATTATACTACACAAAAAGAAAAATTTGATAAAGAAAAAGACAAAGAGCCATATAAGTATGCTCCTTTTGTCGAAACGAACACCCCTGCATATCAATATATAGATCAACAACTGGAACTTTTTGATCTACATGGTAACTGTATGAAAGAAATATCGAAGACACAACAGGGTAATGATATGCCACAATCGTTAGATACATACCCCCCAGGGGATTACGACAAGAAATGTACGTGCCAGGAAGATAAACAGGCATCTAGTAGTACTTCCCCTGCTGGTAAAGATGGAGCTGCTGGTCCTGATGGTGGACCTGGTCGTAGTCTTAATAATAATAACAATAATCCTGCTGGTGGTACTACCCACCAAAATAGTGGTGAACCACCGAATCCTATGCCAAACCAGAATCCAGATAGTGGTAAGACACAGGCCAAGTGTGAAATAGAAACATATATAAAACAAAATGATGAGACAAAAAGACAAAAGAGCGGTGGTGGTTGCAATGAAAAAAATTTTGACTCGAAACCTTGGGATTGCGGTGGAACAACTTACAGTGTAGTGTCAGGAAATGGTGAATGTATGTCTCCTAGACGTCAATCGTTATGTATACATTATTTACAAAATGATATTAACGGAAATAAGGGAAAAGAAGAGTTGAAAGAAGCATTGTTAAAATCTGTATCACTTGAGACACATTTGTTATGGGAAAAATACAAAAAAGATAAAGATAAACAAAATCTAACCCTCAAACCAGAGAATGAATTAAAAGGTGGAAAAATTCCTGCTGATTTTTTACGAACTATGTTCTATACATATGGGGATTTCAAAGATTTGATAACAGGAAATGATTTAGGTATTCATACAGGTAATAGCGATATAGAGACAAAAGTAAAACAAATTTTAAAAAATCCAAGTGGATCATCACCCCCTGCAACCACAGAGCGTGAATCCTGGTGGAATGATGTCGCCAAAGATGTTTGGGACGCGATGGTCTGTAGTCTGACACACAATATAAGTGGTATAGACCCCAAAACGTTACAAAAAACACTAAAAAGTGCCTACTCCTATAGTACCGTGACTTTTGGTCCCACTGGCGGCACGTCGTTACACCACTTTGTGGCACGGCCACAATTTTTGCGCTGGATGGTCGAGTGGGGGGAAGATTTTTGCGCCGAACGACAAAAATTAGAAAATCAGGTAGGAAAGGAATGTAAGGGAGGAAATGTTTGTAATAATCCGAAACATACTTGCAATCTTGCATGTGAAAAATATAAAAATTATGCTGATAAAAAAAAAAAAGAATTTAAGGGACAAACTGACAAATTTGTTAAAAATGCAAGCGAGACAGATGCACATGAAGAATACAGTGGATATGGTTATGAATACGGAAAAGGATCCAAACAAGGGAATGATTATTTGAATGATAAATGTGGAAATGATACATGTTCATGTATGGAAAGAGGTGTTATTGGAGACAAACCAAAAGATAAACCTTTTGGAATATATGCACATGAATATTTTGATAAATGTAATTGTCTTGGTGGAACATACGTACCTGCACCCCTACCTCCTGCGTCTATGCGTCCTCCGGAAGCGACAAAACCTGTGGCAACTAAACCGGAGGTTCCGCGACCACAGGCAGATCAGGAACAAAAAACTTCATCACAGACACCAGCACATGGTGGATCTGGACACCAACCGGTACAACCGCAAGGTCCGCCGTCGAAACAACCTGCATCACCAAATTCGTCACCAGGGAGATCGGGACCTGGGACTACACCATCACCATCACAACCGAATCAGACTACACAACCAACGTCACAAGGAAGGGGTAAAGCTCATGGTACTCCTGTTACAATCATTACTACTAAAACTACAGACGATGGATCAAAAGTTACAACTTCAGTTTCATTTCAGCCTGACACGCCTCAAACAAGTACCTCCTCGCATAATGGTCAACCCATTGATCCTGCTGCTGCTCCCGCTAGTCAACCTGCTGCTACAGCTCCTAATTCTAGTAATTGGTGGGATATAATAAAAGATGCTGTTACAACAACTACAACTCTTGCGGCAGGAGCGGGAGCTCTTGGAACAAAAAAAGCTATTGATGCTACTGCAAATTGGGGAATACCAATTGCAGAAAAAGCTGCAGAAAGTGGAATAAAAGTTGCAAATGCTGTAATACCAATTGCAAAAGAAGCTGCACCAATTTTCAAAGAAAAAATAATGGAGGTAATTAGTCCCCCTCCTGCTGCTAGTACAAATAGTCTTGATCCTAACTCTATTGGTAGTATTAATAGTGGTAGTATTAATAGTGGTAGTATTAATAGTGGTAGTTCTGGCACTGGTTCTACTGGGAATCAAAATCCTGGTTCACCAAGATCTGGATCAACGTCACATTCACAGAATAGCGCGGTGGCACCACGGGGACCTGGAGCAGGACCAGCATCATCAAACCCAAAAAGTGGAGAACCCGTAACCCCCAACATAATCACAACAAGTGTGTTATCTACGACCATTCCATGGTCTATAGGTTTTGCGTTTGTGGCGATAGCATATTTATGGTTGAAGGTAAGGGATATATATGTGTATGTATGTGGGGGTATATATATGTGGATATGTTATAAATATATTTAATATATGTATTTATATTGAAATATAATAGTAAGAAAGAAATTTGTTGAAAAAGATTAAAAAAAAAAAAAGAAAAAAGTAATACAGAAACAAATTTGTAAAAATAAAAAAAAAAAAGAGAGCAAAAAAAATTTCACAAAATTAAAAATAAAAAGGAAAAAGAAATAAAGAAACAAATTTGTAAAAATAAAAAAAAAAAAAAAAAAAAAAAAAATTTCACAAAATTAAAAATAAAAAGGAAAAAGAAATACAGAAACAAATTTGTAAAAATAAAAAAAAAAAAAGAGAGAAAAAAAAATTTCACAAAATTAAAAATAAAAATAAAAAAGAAATACAGAAACAAATTTGTATAAATAAAAAAAAAAGAGAAAAAAAAATTTCACAAATTTAAAAATAAAAATATAAATTTTTTTAAATAAAAAATATATATAAAATTTATAAAAAAAAAAAAATATATGAACAAAATTTTATGAAAAAAAAAATTAAATAAAAAAACAAAAAAAAAATTACCTATATATATACTTATATATTTATATATATATTTATTTTATGTAGAAAAAACCCAAATCTTCTCCTGTGGATTTGTTACGTGTTATTGATATACCCCAAAACGATTATGGCATACCTGATAAAACATCTTCTAATAGGTATATACCATATGGTAGATATAAAGGCAAAACGTACATATACGTGGAAGGAGAAGAAACGGACGATTATATTCGTGATATATCTTCTTCTGACCTAACTTCGTCAGAAAGTGAGTATGAAGAAGTGGGTATCAATGATATATATCCATATAAATCACCTAAATATAAAACTTTGATCGAAATCATACTAAAACCTAGCAGCAAAAAAACATATGATGATACACATATGTATCATATAGAGGATACTAGGGATATACCTAGTGATATACTATATACACATTACCATATACCCACCAATGTACTTACAGATGAGGAATGGAATGAATTAAAGAAGGATTTTATATCTAACATGTTACATACTAATCAATACGATGCATATGAAAATCTACGTCGAAACATTACAAATACACAATCTGATATTGTGGATAATATTATGCTAGAACGACCTTTTATTACATCTATTCAAGATAGAGTTTTACATGGTGATAGAGATATTGTTACTTATAATATTGATTGGAATATTACTGAAAATATTAATAGGACTACTAATACTACAGATGTTCCAAAATATCTTTCATCAAATGATCAATATTCTGGTATAGATTTAATTAATGATTCGTTAAATAGTGATCAACATGTTGATATTTATGATGAATTATTGAAAAGAAAAGAAAACGAATTATTTGGGACACATCATAAGAAACATACAACAAGTACATATAGTGTTGCCAAACAAACATACAGTGATCCTATAAGTAATAAAATTGATCTGTTTCATAAATAGTGAGATAGGAATCTAGATATGTTAAAAAGTTTGAGTAAAAAAGATGAATGATAAGCAAACGTCAAAGAACAATATAAAAAAGACCATATTCATAAATCTAGTGATGTGATGAATTTTATAGATAAAACATCCATACTGATAACCCACATTTCTATGAAAATACATATTGAATAATGTACGAATAATTCGTCTAAGGAGCCTTATGAGGATAAATAAAAAATTCGACCAAATGAAAAATAATATAGAAGAAAAATATGAAAATAATATTTATATCGATTCTTTTAATGAATATATGGAAAGACAAAAAATATGGTGCAATCAACTGTTAATGATCATTCAAAGAATTCATCTTTATCTTTATCAGACGAAAAGTATAAATATAAAATATAAATCATTATAAAAATAAAAAAATCCATTCTTAATATTAAAGTATAACATTATTTAGGGAAAAAATTTATTTAAAATTTAATTTTTTTTTTTTTTTTTGTTACCTTAATTTATTTTGTACATATATTTTTTCCTTAATTATTAAAATGATTGGGAAAATATTATTTATTTATAATGTTTCATACGAATGTAATAAATTTGTATATAGTTTATAAAATATAAATAAAATAATAAATTTCGGATATGCTTTTATTTTTACAATTTTTTTTTTTTTTTTAGATATAATATTTTGTCATTTCAAACTTTATATGATTAAAAAATATATAAATATAATAAAATAATTTTTTTTTTTTTCATATATTTTTTTTGGAAAAAATAAAATTTTTTCACCCCCCAAAAGATTGCACTTTTATTCAAATATATATAAATATATATAAATAAATAAATATATATATAATGTTAGATTTGCTTCATAATATATCTATTTTATTAAAATTTTTTAAACATGAAATTATATATTGTTATGTATAATTGTATATTTCTTATTATTTTAATAAAAGATAATTTTTATAAAGAATTTTGTATCATAAAAAGAATAAAAACAAATTAAAAATGTTTGTATAATATAGTAAATAATATATATATACAGTGGCTATATAATTTCATTACCGAAGTACATATTATGAATGTTGCATTTTCCTTGGATATATAAAAAATTATGCCATATATTTTTTTATGTAAGTCTTTTTTTGTATATGATAATAAAAATGTGTACATGCTATATATCTTATAAATATCATATATGTCGATAAAAATAAATGATACTCTATTTTATTTATATAATAATTTTGTAAAAATTATAGTTTTTTTAGATAAATTAACCATTTATATGGTAATATAAATTTAAAAAGCATAACCAGTTCATATGAAAAAGAAAAGAAAAAAATAATATCATCATACTATAGAGAAGCCAATTATACTATATCAAAAAAATGATATTGCAATATATTAACCATATGTTATATTATATTATAATTTAAACTAAATATTAAACATAAAATTATTCTAAATATATGATAAAAATGTTATGTATAATACACAATGTCTTGTAATATATATATTTGAAATATGTATATATATATATATATATATATATATATATATATAAGAAGATTTATCTTTGACACTCTCCACGCAAACAAATAGTAAATAAACAAAATGTTCATCTAGGTATCAAGTAATTACAATGTTATAAAAACAAATAAAAATGTTCTGCTTCCTTTTAATATATTATTTGGTTATATTAAACATATTATTGTTCCATTTTATAATTATATATTTCTAAATTATTATGTTTTGTTCTTATTAAATATATTTCATTTACAATAAGATAGAGAAATTTGTTCATACATTCACTTTAACGTCTTTTTATGTCATAAAAGAAGTGATTTTAATGAAATAACATAGACAGAAATATATATATATATATATATGTATTAAGAAAATTCCTTGTAATTTTTTATATTTAACAAAAATTATGGGTATAGTTTTGTAAGAATATTACTATAATTCAAGAAAAAAAAAAGTAAAAATTTTATATACTTTGTTCTTTTAAGTGGTACAAACTTGTATTTTTTCTTTAGCTTATATATATATATATATATATATTACAAAATATAATAAGTAAAATAACTTTCGCTTACTATTTATAATTACTTTTTTATTTTAAGAGATATATATTCATGAATTATAATTTTCTAATAATAAAAGGTTCCTTATATTTTATTATCCCTTTAATATAAATCATTCAAAATTGGATATTAATATATTATCACACAATTATATATATATATTTATACATATTTTTCAAACATTTATTGAATAAATTGATGAGGGAAAAAAAATATTCATGTATATATTATGATATATTAAATTATATAAGAAATTGCTTCTATTCTCCTAATATTCATAGTTTAAAATTTTTTTTATTTTAAAATAAAAGGAAGTTTTTAATTTTATTTTTGTTTACACTTTTTAAATACAATATATATAAATAATTTAATTTATATGAAAATATATGAAATATATATTGTTTTTCTCATAGGAATATTCATTTGTTTATTTTATTAAATGAAATGAAGAATAAAACACAGCAAAAAAATATATATAATTTTTACTTCAATAATATATATATATATATATATATATATATATATATATTTAGATATAAGAAGGAAAAGAATATATCGACGTATTTATACTTTTTACCTATATATATTTTTTCTCCCTTCAATATAATATCCTTATTGCATTCTTTTGTTTATATATATTTTCATTTTTCATAACAAAAAGATAATGATATATGGGGAATTCAACATGCTAACTACGTATAATTCCATTTGTTAGGTCAACAAAAATGTAAATATGTTGTTGATAGCATGTTTTTTTTAGACATATATAAGAAAAATATATATATTTTCTATATATATATGATACGAATTATATAATATACCAAATTTTTTACGTTATACTAATAAAAGAAAATTAAATTGAAATATCCCAAATAAATGTCTCAATGTCAAATTTGTTTTAATGGCTTCTAGTGAAACCTTATAAGTTTTTTTAGTTTACAGTTCAACATAAAAATGTATACTTTTTATTAATTTCATATTATATTTTCCATTTAGACTTTTATCCATTTTCTTCTCATTTTAAGAACAAAAAGGAAATAAAAGTAAAACAGAAAACAGAAAAAAATAAAATAATAAAGCGAATAGGGAAAAATTTAAAAAAAAAAAAAAAAAAAATTAACAAATAAAATGAAAATTTTTTCTTTTTTTTTTTTTTTTTCTTTCTTTATACATATATATAATAATAATATAATAAAATATTATATTATATTATATACTTTTTCACATAAAAATTAAATCCATATAATATATATATATTATATATATTTTTTATTTTCTTCTTGATATTTTGACATACACTTGATATTATTTTATATATTTATTTATGTCATTTAATAATCTTGATTGGCAGTACCAGCTTTAAGTTGTGATTTTTTTGGTAATAAAACATTGTGAATATTTGGTAATACTCCTCCTGAAGCGAAGGTGACACCTGCTAAGAATTTGTTTAATTCTTCGTCATTTCTAACAGCTAATTGTATGTGCCTTGGGGTAATTCTTGATTTTTTATTATCTCTTGCTGCATTTCCTGCTAATTCTAAAATTTCTGCACATAAATATTCCAAAACTGCTGCTAAGTATACAGGTGCTCCTGCTCCTACTCTTTTTGCGTATTTGCCTTTTTTAAGATATCTTCCAATTCTTCCTACTGGGAATTGAAGTCCTGCTTTAGCAGAATTTGAAGTTCCCTTTGAGGCTTTTTTTCTACCAGTTTTTCCTTTTGCTGACATTTTTTAAAATATATAATGAATTTTTTTTTTTTTAATTTAAATAAAATTATGTGAAAAATTACTTTTTCAAAAAAATATATATGTTATGTTTTAATAAAAAAAAAAATATATATTAATTCTTTTATATTTTTTTTTTTTTTTTATATATATATATATATTATACACAAAAAATATAAATAATAAATTTTATATAATTTTTTTTTTTTAATATTAATATATTTAAAATTAAAAAAAAAAAAAAAAAAAAAAAAAAAAAATCGAAAAAATAATAAAATATATAATATATATATATATGTATATATATATATAATGAATTAAAAAAAAAAAAAAATTAATTTTTACATTTCTGCATGATATTTATATATAAAATATATATATAATGTATATATGTCTTGGTAAAAAAAAAATAAAAAAAAAAAAATAGTATCGTATTACATGTATATTTATATATAATATATATAATTATATATATGTGCAAAAAAAAAAAAAAAAAAAAAAAAAAAAAATTATATAAATATGAGCAAAAAAAGAAAAAATATATATATATAATATTGCGAGATTGTATTTTTTATGATTTACAAATTTTTATATATATATAAATAATATATACATATAAAAAATCATGCAATTTTTATATATACATTAAAAAAATAATATGGTTAATTCATATGTATTTTTCTTTTATATATATATATATATATATTATATATATTTTTTACTAATGCGCATATATAATATTTTATATATATATATATAAAATATATATGTTTAATATATAATATATATATATATATATATATAACGATGTGTGCATAATTTAATTTTTGTTTTTTTTTTTTTCCTATTTATATATGCAATTATCTTTTTTAATTAAAATAACGAATATTATGAAAAAGCTATATATTTGATGCAAAATATATATAAAATACATCATTTATCCTCATGTATATTACATTTTTTATTTTTATATTATATATATTCCATCAGTGCACAGTGAATATATATAATTATATATATATATATATATAATAATTTAAATATATATTATTTTATATATATTTCCTTTTAATTAATAATTATTGATACATGTAAAAATATGTAATTCCAAAAATTTCATTAACTGATACACTTTTTTAAATTGTATTATTTATTAGAATTAAAAAAAAAAAAAAAAAAAGATGATATTTATAATAAGGCATAATAATTAATTTTTTTTATTTTATATATAAAATATATTTAATGTATTATTATTTAAGTTCATAGTATCATATAAAAAAATTTCAAGCTTTTCCTATTTAAAAAAGTAAAAAATCATAGTACACATTTAAAATATATATATATATATATTATATATTTTTAATTTTATTTAATTTGTTTTAGTTTTAATTTTATATTGTTTCTTTTAATTTTTATCCTTTCATTTTTTTTGCGAATTCTGCTCGTTTCATTCAATAACAAAAAACTATATATATATAAATATATATATTTTTAAATCAATATTATAATATTATTATATATATATATATAATTACTAATTATTTCTTTTTTATTTTTCCAAGAAAAGGAATACAATTTTCAACCATATTACAAGAAATAAAATGTTTTAATGTAATATTATATTACTTATTATATTTCTTTCTAGGAGAAAGAATATTTAAATTTATGCAAATTAATATACGAAATATTTTTAATTTATTTTCTTTTTCTTTTTGTCATTAACTGATAAATTATCTAGTACACATATAAATATATATTATTGATTTATATATATTAAAATGTGTTGAATACTGATAAATAAATATACATATATATAATATATGATAAAAGTTTTATAAGTTCAATCATTATTCCGATAATAATAAGATAAATGATAAATTTTTTTTTTTTAATATTATAAATGTATTAAGACTTTTCTGGAAGCTTTTATGAACATGAACCAAATTGTAAACATATTATATTATATATAAAAAGGGTATGTATATATATATATATATAATTAAATTAGTGTATTTTTTGATTTATATTGATATATTATATTCAGATTGTTTTAATATACATACAATAATAGATTTGATGGTTTACCTCTTATAACATTTTAATAAACATTTTATTCTTTTTAAAATTGTTTTAATATATATATATATATATATATTTATTTATATGTGTCCCATTTGATATATATTGTTAATATTTTCTTTTTCTATTTCCCTTTTTAAAATCTGGAAAGACTTTTTATATTTGCCATATATACCTTTTGAAGGATTAACAAATTAAAATTTTAAGAACCATATAATATGTAAATAATAATTTTAAAATATCATAGTTCATTACGAAAGTAAAAAAAAAAAAGAAAGAACAAAAAATGGAATGGTGTATATTTTCGAAATGTAAAATCAATGATAATGAAATATACGTGATGTATTTCTTTATTGCACTATATTATATACATATTTTGATTTATTCATTTATAATTTACTCTTTTTTCCTATAAGAATTCAAAAAAACAAAGATAATTTTATATGAATATTTTTGGTGTAAACGACATTTGGTCTAAAAGACCATATATGAAACGTCTGTAAATATATATATTTATATATACATATAAGTTTAAATATAAGTTTATATATATATAATATATTTAATTTTATATCATATCGCTCTTTTTAATTTTTTTTTTTTTTTTTTTTTTTTTTTTTATTTATAATATAGCCAAAACAAAATTTATAATTCACTATCTAGCTCTTTTTTTTTTTTTTTTAAGTATTATTATTAAAAAAAAAAAAAAAAATTTTAAATGATTTAATGTATTATTAATAAATAGTTAGTTGAATAAGAAAAGGAAAAACTTCTATATCAGTCCATATATTTCTATTTCTTTTCATTTAAACATTACATAAAGGGGATATATTAATGAACCTATAAATATATATATATGTAATGGTATATCTTTTATTATGTGAACATATTGCATATATTTTTTTATATAATATTCCATTTCTCTTGAAAAAATGTTCTCTTTTATTTCTTATGACGCATTTAATATATATATATATATATATATATATATATATAATTATTATAAGACGATTCAGTTATTAACTTATATAAATGACTTAAAAAAAAGAACAATCATTTATATTAAAATTGTAAGTAAAAAATATTTTTGTATAATTTATCTATTATTACATTATTTTTTAAATAACAAAATATAATCTGCTTACAAGGGAAACATTAATGATCTCTTTTATCATGAAGCAATAGGAAAAATATATTATTTTATAAAATATTGTTGCATTAATTTAATATACCTTAAAAAATATAAGAATTATAATAAATAGAATTAAACAATTTTTAACATTTTGTTTTCAAAATTAATATATTACCTACATGGTGAATATACATACTATTGAATAATATATATGTTAATATATTTTAACTTTTATATATAGAATTGAAGAACAAATTTTTAAACCATTAAAAATAAGATATTTAATAAAAATAATACTTTTTCTTATTTTGTTCTTTTTCTTTCAATTTAAAAAAACAAAAGGAATATATTCTTAAAGATAGAATAATTCGTCTTAATATTAATTCATGAATAATATATATATATATATATATATATATATATTTTAATTCATTCCATTAAATAAAGAAATAATAAATTATTCATTTAAATTTACATAATATTTAATAAAAAATTTAAATGTTGATTAAAGAAATATACTACAATATAAATTATAATTATTGAATATATACATGTGTACCAATTATTATAAAAGCATCCATTTCTTATAGTCTACTTTATTATTACATTAAAATTCAATATTCCAATATTTTTTTGAAGTCTAATATATATTTTTTATATGAAAAATGCAATATTTTTTATTTTTAAGGGTTAAAGGAAACTTATAGAATGAAATAATTCAATAATTATAAAAAAAAAAAAAATTCTACAACACTTTATATTTATATATATAATTGAATATATCATTTTTCTTTTCATTTTTTATATTATAATAAAGAAGAAACGCAATCCAATATATATTGAATTATTAGTTTTTATAAAATAATATATATATAAACATTCCAACTAAATAAACAAAATAAATGTTCATATATATAAAATAAACTTAAAAAAGCAACAAAAATAAAGTTAATATAAAATATTGTAAATTTCGTAGTTCTTTATACCCTTATTACAACAATTATTTTATTTTGTTTCTTCTATTTTTAAAAATATACAAAAAAAAAAAAAAAAAAAAAAAAAGAAAAGAAAAAAAATAAATAGTAACATTTGCCTATAATATATATTTCATTTAATATAAATATTATATATATATATATATATATTTATATGATGGTATATACAATTCACCTTTACAACGCAAAAAAAAAAAAAAAAAAAAAAAAAAAAAAATTAATTTCTCGCACATTGATTTTTTTCTATATATAATTATATATACACAGAAGAACAAAAATGAAACAACAAAAAAAAAAAGGAAAAAAATAAAATCAGCAATTTTATTTATATTACCATTTTTAATATCCATGACAAATAAAATAATATATATATATAATATATATATATATTAATTTATGTAAGAAGTTTTTCTATTTATATTGAAAAAAAAAAAAGAACAAGATTTTATACAAAAATTAGTATAGCATAAAGAACAATGGTCTTTTATTGAAAAATAATATAAAAAATTTATAATATTTAATAAAATATATATTATATATATATTTATATTAATATTTTATATAATACTTCAATCTATTCATTTGTACATATTTTTTAAAACCAAACACAAACAAAAAAAAAAAAAAAAAAAAAATTTTTAAACATATAAATTTATTTCATTACATGCACTCACAGAAAAAAAAAAATATATAATATATATAAATATGAAATAAAAAAATATATTATATATATATATTATTGTTATATATATATATATATTAATTAAAATATAAAAAAAAAAAAAAAAAAAAAAAAAAAAAAAACTCACAATTATACAAAATATTATATATACATATATAATATATATATAACATATATATAATATATATATATAATTAATGCGCATTATAATAAAAAAAAAAAAATAATAAAAAATAAATAAATATAAAAAATAATAAATAAAATATTTATTTTATTTTTATAATATATATGTACATTATATTATAAAAAATATTATTAATTTTTTTTTTTTTAATATATATTAATATTATATTTATATAATTTTAAATAAAAAAAAAAAAAAAAAATTTACATATATATATTTTTTCCTTTTATATACTATAATATATAAAAAAAAAATTTACTTTTTTATATATTTATTTTAAAACCACGCAAAATCTTATTTTTATTTAAAAATTTTTTTTTTTTTTTTTGAAAAACAAGCAAAATGGCAAGAACTAAACAAACAGCAAGAAAATCCACAGGAGGAAAGGCCCCAAGAAAACAACTCGCATCCAAGGCAGCAAGAAAATCAGCCCCAGTATCCACTGGTATTAAAAAGCCACATAGATATCGTCCAGGAACTGTTGCTTTAAGAGAAATTAGAAAATTCCAAAAATCTACTGATCTTTTAATTAGAAAATTACCATTCCAAAGATTAGTAAGAGAAATTGCACAAGAATATAAAACTGATTTAAGATTCCAATCTCAAGCAGTTTTAGCTTTACAAGAAGCAGCAGAAGCTTACTTAGTAGGACTTTTTGAAGATACCAACTTGTGTGCAATTCATGCTAAGAGAGTTACCATCATGCCAAAAGATATCCAATTGGCTAGACGTATCCGTGGAGAAAGATCATAAATGACATAAATGTCTTTATGAAATGAAAAACAAAAAATATATTAAATGAATAAAATAATGAAAATATATATATTTTTATGTAAGTATTTATCAATAATATTAAAAATTACGAAAAAAAAAATAAAAATAAATAAATAATAAAATAACTGAATGGTATATATATATATATATATATATATATATATATATATATATCATTCACATAAATAGATATGTATATATATATATATATTTATTTATTTATATATGCTTATATATATATACCAAAAAAGGACAAAAAAAAAAAAAAAATACAATGAAAAAATGTCCCAATTGTATTTATTATTATATTATATATATATAATATTATTATTTATTTATTTATTTTTTATTTTTTATTTTTTTTTTTAGTGGTAGTATGTGATATAGGAAGATATTATATACACTCTAAAAAGTAAAAGATATGCAAACACAATTGAAATATGGAAAAAGAAAAAAAATTTGTATGGATTTTGTTTAAATTCGTAGTAATTTTTTTTTTTTTTTTTGTTAATTCAGTTTTGAAGTATCTATATATATTTATATAAAACATAAATGAAATGAAATATATTTTTTTTTATACCTTAAAAAAATATTTTAATATTTGTACCATATTATTCATATATATAAATTTTTCTGACAAATAAAATTGCAAATGTCTTTAATCATATATATATAAATAAATACATAGATAGATAGAAGAATATAGAAGCGAAGCATTTTTATTATTTGGAACAAAAAAAGAAAAAAAACAAAAAAATGAAAAAAAAAAAAAAAAAAAAAAAAAAAATTTAAGTAAAATTTAAAGAATTATATTATATATATATATATATATATATATATATATATAATGTATAGCGTGGAATTCATTTAAAAACCCTATAACATATCATTTATATAATTATTCTTCTCTTTATATAATGTTATATATAATGAACTTTCCTTTTTTTTTTTTTTTCTTCTTTTGATTATTCACTTATGTGTAATAAAAAAAGAGTAGGAAAAAAAGTTATATATATACGAAAGATGAAGATATTTTCGAATTTTTTTTTTTTTTTTTTCGATTGTTTTCATTTTAACTATATTATGTATACATAAAAGGATGTGTGCTAATATATATATATAAATGTATATATATTATGCATATGATTTTTTATCTTTTTTTTTTTTTTTTAGGCTTCACTAGAAGCTATTTATTTTTGTAATTTTTTTTTTTTTTTTTTTTTTTTTTTTAAGCTTGTGTGTTTATTCTTATAATTAAATAAATATTTATCATTTAAAACGTTAAAAAATATAATATTTGGGGGGAATTTAAAATATTTTGATATTTTTCTTTTTATGCGTTTATTATATATATTAATATATATATATATATATATATATATATATATATATGTATTTGCCAGAATATGATCTTTTCTTATATACATTAAAGGAACATTGTAAATGTACTTTTATTTTCTTATTTAATAAGGAATTCATAGTACATATTTATATGTTTTATTACCAAGGGTATGATAAAAACAAAATATATAAAAATAATTATAAGGGGGTATTATTAGTATATTAATTAAAAGAGTTCATAAAAATCCTAGAAATAATATAGTACATGTGTGAGCACAAACTTTTTTAGTACTTTAAAAATAATAATTATGAGAATATATTTTAAATGAAATATTATTTAATATAACCATTTATGTATTAAAAATTTCTAAAACATTTTTTAGGGACATATGTATGAATATTTTTTTATAAAATTAAAATGTATTATATATATATATATATATATATATTTTTAATTAAAGTATATTATTTTCTTATTTATTTAAACGCGATTTTTTTTTTTTAAATAAAAGAAGCGCCTAAGTATTAATATATGTTGCATATAAAATATTATTTTATATAATCATGTCCAATGATATGGAAATATGTGATATGGATATTTAAGGATATGACGACTAGTTCACATAACTTGTATATATACACTACCGATTTATCATTTCGGATTAATAAATTATTAAGGAAGCATGTGTAATCTTTAATGTTATGCATGCAATTAAACTATTAGTAAAAATTAATTTTAAAGAGGCTAATATTATTGAATGGAACAAAATAAGCAAATCTTATTTTACAAAAATTTATGTATTTGCATACACGTCTATATGTAATGCTCTTCATTGTATATATTATGATTATATTTATTTTATTCATATAATTGTTTTATGATAACCATTAAAAATGGAGTGTATTAAAATAAATATACATACATATATATATATATATATATATATATATATATATATTCCTTGCAAGGACAAATAATACATTTTAAAATATTTTGTCGGAATATAAAATAAATAAATATTAATATTAATATTAAAAAATGGAGCATATATATTTTCTTCTGTTCTATTATCATGCTTAATATTTTAACACACCCTCGAAAAATATGAATTAATTAAAAAAAATAATAATAATAAATAATATATATTATATTACTTTCCTATATTTTATTTTTAGATTAAATATTTTCCTAATAGACTTTGAAAAAATTAATGTTTCTGTTATTTCTTTCTTTTTTGCCATAATTGAAAATATGTAGCATTAATTTTTGTCTTTATTATAAATAATAAAATAAATTATGTTTTGGAAAATTTTTATTTATATATATATATATTATATATATTATTAACTACAATTAAATCATAAAAATATATTTTTTATAAAATATTAATATATTATATATATATATATATATATATAATTATTTTTAAAAAAATAAAAAAATAAAATAAAATAATTATATCACTGTGTTTTGTACTTCTTATATAACTTATAAAAAAATATTCAAATTAATAATCTCCATTATTCTACAAAATTATTTTTTTTTTTTTCATAGCGGTGACGTAATACTATTTTTTTTTTTCTTTTTTTTTATTGTGCATTATAAATTTGCGTTTATACATATTATATATATATATATATATATATATTATTATATGGACAGCAAATAGATTTTTTATTCAAGTGTGTAAAAAGAATATGTGTGTATATATAAATACATATATATAATATATATATATATTATTTATTTTTATTTAGAATCAACGGTGTGCGACAATAATATAGCACAATTCTACAGATACATAATTTTTTATTTTTTTGATAATTATGTACTATAAAATATATTTATATAATTGTAATTTTTTTTTTCGGTGTTGTCTATATTATTTTGTTAACCCTTTTTTATATATATTTTATTATAATTATTAAAATAATCTATATATATATATATATATATATATATATATAATATTCAAATATTTGTCTAACATTGTGAAAATTTTTTATATGTGCACATGTTATATATAATTATTCATTTTTGTTGTTGTTGTTCATTTTATTTTTACATTGTAGAATTTATATTGCACAGAGAAAAAAAAATGGACACTGCATTTTTTCATGAATTTTAATGAATTATATATAAAATAAATAATACATATATACATATTAAAATAATAATAATTATTGAAATATAATTATATGTATATATTTGTATAATTTGAAGATAAGGACAATAAGTATATACATATATATATATATTATTTACCAGTTTGTTTTCCTTCATTTTGGTTATTTTTTTATTTTTTCTACATATTTTAATTTTTCTTACTATAAATACATTACACAAAAACAAGTTTGAACCAAAACAATGAGTCACCCACAACAAAATATTTCAGTAGACTACACAAATATGGAGAATGAAGGAAATGGAAACATAAAATTAGAAGACAATGATTATTTTAATTATGCTGGAAAAGATAAAAAAGAACAAAATGAAAGTAATATGTCAGATAAATATATAACACATGTTGAGAAAGATAATGAAGATATGACATATACAAAAAATCACTATAATTTAGAAAATAATAATGAATTAAATAATAATTTTGATACACAAGGAATCATCCAAAATAAAAGTAATAATGAAAATCATAATATGTTATCAAATTCTTTAAAAAAAGAACAAGTAGGATTATATGAAAATGGAAATGAAAATAACATTGAAATTGTTGGAGAAGAAAATATAGAATCTAATATTTCATCAAAAGACACAAATAATAAAATGATGATTCAAAATTATATTGATGATAAAGAAAAGGAAGATAATATAAATGATATAAATAATTATAATAATGAAATATATAAATATATAAACACAGATAACATAAAAGAAAATGAAAAAATAATAGTTGGTCAAGAAGAAGAAATGACACATAATATAAATAATGAATATGAAGAAGAACATTCTAATAATATAGCTAAAAGAAAAAATAAACGTAAAAGTTATAATAATAACAATAATAATTATTATGCTTACAAACATCATAATAATGATTACTATAATAATAATAATAATAATAATAATACTTATGGTGAAAAAAATTATCAAATAGAACATAATAAAAATAGCATAGAGTTACACAAAATTAAAAATAAAGAATTAGATAAAGGGAAGAAAAACAAAGGAAAAAACAATAATAATAATAATAAAAGTAAAAACAAATTTTTCTTTTTATTCAGAAAGAAAGGATCGATGGCTTCTAGTTCTCATGATAAAGAAAATGAATACATTATGAAATCAAATAAAAATATAAATTATATTAATAAAGATGATCAATTTATAAAAAATGATGATAACCAAAATGGTGACAGTTCTTATAATAATAATAATAATAATACCAATTTGGATAGAGAAAAAGTTATGAATTTAATTAATAAATATAATAATATTAAGAAAAAAAATTCAGAACAAAATATTATTTATAATAATTCATCTATTACAAATACTATAAAAACAAGTGAATATGATGTAGAAAAAAATGATCTCCATACACAAAATGATGAAAATATTTGTTCTAGAGAAAACCGTATATATTCTATGAAAACTGATGATAATATAATTTTAGAATTTCAAAAAGAACATATGAATGATATAAATTATCCAAAAAATATTAGCCAAATTACAATAAAAACAAATGATGATGAAAAGAAAAAAACAAGTTATTCAGATAAAAATGAAAAGAAAACATACAGTTTTGAAAAAATCAAATCTTTTGTATCTAATAATACATATTTAAAAGATAAGAAAAGTTTAATTTTAGAAAAAAAATCACAAATTTCTAAAGAATTAAACTTTTTCTGTTCTAATTATAATATCTTGTTATGTTTCCTATTATATGTTATATGTTTCGGATTTGTTATATCCTCCTTGTGTTATGATTCATGGAAAATGCATGAAATTACTTTAAAATCATTAAATAAAGAAAAATCGGTTGAAATACATATAGGTGCAACCAATATTAGAAGAATTCAAAAAGTATCAGAAAACAACGGAGATGTTATTCTTTCTATTGATAAAGAACAAAGTATAGGATCACTCATAGAAAATAGCATTTGTACACCAGTAAAAAAAGAAACATTAGAAGAATTCTTAAAAAAATTAGCAAAACAAGAAAAATTAATATCAGATAAAAAAAAAACAGATATTAATAGAGAATTAACAGATGATGCTTTAATGGTTACTTTGAAAAATCCAGGAGATGTTGGTTTATTAACAGATGAAAAAATTATATTAGCTCGTAAACATATATTTGGACCAACCATATATAATTTAGAATGCAAATTCTTAGAAAAATTGAAAAAAGCTGGTAGTTTTCATCTAATTCTTTTATATGCTATATTAGTATTCTTATTTATATCAATTTCTTTATTATTACACATACTTCTTAAGTACAAAACAGTCAAAAAAGTACAACAAATTAAATATGCTTCTTTTGTTCTAGTAAATTTAGCATTAATTACATTAATTTCTTCAATTTTTTCTATAAATAGAGAATATAATATACCACTTTGTGTACAAAATGATGGAAGCTCAGATATATGTATGGATGGAAAATCTACTTACCTAATTCGTTCTTCTATCATCTTACTTATATTCTCAAATTTATTTTTCGGTAAATTTATAAACTTTGTGCATAACAAAAGCCACACCATAGAAGGTTCCATGGTATAAATGAAACATTGGCCAATACAAAAGAAATAAAAATAAAATATATATATATATATAAATATATATATATGTATAAGTTCATATTTTTTTTCTTTTACTTTTTTTTATTTCTCCCTCCTTTGTTGTTATAATATATATTTATATTATTATATATATCTTTATCAATTTTTTATTAATATTTATAATATGCACAACATTATAATTGCATAAATTTTTTTTTTACCATCCTATAAGGCACATATAGCCTTTGTTGTAATATATACAATATATATATATTTTTTTTTTGTATCATAAGTGTTTATATATATAATTATATGAATTTATCTGGAAAAAATATTAAGAAATTGGGAAGATTATTTTTGCACATTTGTGGAAAGTTTTTATATTTGAAGAAAATTTTGGAATGTCATAAAAATACGGGAATTTACAAATATAATATAATTTAAAAAAATATATAAATAAATTAACATTGAGATATTACCACTTTATTTTTTTATTATTACTTTTTTTTATCCATAAATTTGTATTATATTAAAACCATTGTATTTTCTGTAATATATATATGTACATATATATTTATGTTGTTTTATTTTTTCATTATATTATTGTAAATTTTACAAAAATAAAAAATAAAAAATAGAATCAAATCAAAATGAAGAAAAAAAAAATATATTCTATATAATATATATATATAGTTATAAACAAAGTGCTCTATATATTAGCAACATTTTTTTTTTTTTTTTAGTGTTTCTTTTTTTTTTATTTTATACATATAATATTAAAAAGATATTATATTTTTGAACTTACTATACATGAACTTTTTTGAATTATTTCACATATAGATAGAAAAATTATGTTATGAAAAAAATATCATGAAAATGTTTAAATTATTTAACATCTAAATACAAATATATATATATATATATATATATATACATATATATTTATTTATTTATATAATGTGTTAAGGTAAGGGTGAGAAAATGGTTCTAAAGAATACACCAATTAGATATTTTAAAAAATATGCTTTTAAAAATAAATCTTTTTTCAGTCATTTTACCAGAAATAAATATGACAGAATTTGTATAAAATTTCATACATATATTATAAGAACAAATGATATTTTAAATAATACAATATTATTTAAACCCTTCTCAAGAGTAAGTTATAGGTTATATGAAACAAATAGTTGTGAAAAAAATTTGAATGAAATATTACAAAAGGCAAATGATATATTAAAAGAAACAAATTTTTATGCATACATAAAACATGAAGATGTGAATGTAGAAAATAATTTAAAATTAAAAAAAAAAATAGATAATGATGTAGAAGTGTTTAAATTATTAAACCTTTTGAATAAAATATTAATGGTAATAAAAGAAAATGATGATTTAAAGTTAAAGTTATGGAATAATCCTATATTTATTGATTTTTTATCATATATAAAGTTAAAAATTCCTCTATTCAATTTTTACGAAATGTTTTTATTTGTATTGTGTTTCTCTAAAATTCAGTTTATGCCCCATGATTTGTTAGAAGAAATCATGTTTGTGATAAAAGAAGAAAATTATTTACTTAATTTTTTAAAAGAAGATAAAACTAAATTTTTTCAATTCTTATTAATTTTATCTAACATAAAAAATTTAAGAGGAAAGTATATGAAACAAGAACACAATTTGAATAACAATCATATAAATATTAATCATATTAATGAAAATGTGTCGCATTATTCCACTTTTATAAATAATTACACCAATGTTATTTTGAATAGCTTAATTAATAAGGAAGATGAAAAAGGTCTAGACGTAAAAGAGACACAAAAATATATGAACAATATAAATCATACTAATGATGAAAATATACATGATATAAAAAATTACAATTTAGGTGAAGAGGAAAATGAATTAAAAAGTAAGTTATCTCACACATATGATTTAGACTCTTATATGTTATTGTGTACGGCTTTATATAATTTAAATATAACAAATGGATTGTTATTATATCATATAAGTAATCAAATAATTAATATAATAGAAAATAAGAACAATGAAATGATAAAAAAGGAAAGTATGTATACAGAAAATATACAAAATATAAATGATCACAAAATAAAACAATATATTGAAACGAATGAAATAACATTAGATAAAATAGAAATGGCTAAAAAATTAATTAATATATATTTATCGTATTCCTCATTAGGATGTGATAATTATCATTTTTATGATAAAATAAATTCTTTTTTATACAATATAATTGAAGCAGTTCCAATATCAAATTGTTTAACGTTACTTTTATCTATATCCACTTTGAAAGAACAATCAACTTTTAATTTCCCTTTATGCATTTTATCTATATTAGAAAAAAAATTCATAAACAATTTTTACGCTCTTGATACAAGAGATTTGTTATTATTAATTTATTTATTTACATATCTAAAACTATACATTTCGCATCATGAAGCATATGTATGTATGTTGGATTATTTGGTAAATTTCCATAATATTGATTATTTATCTAGCGAAGAGGATCAGGTAAAATTATTGCAGATTTATATTTCGCTAGCTCAAACTAGCCAAAATGATATTTCAGAAAAAAAAGAAAAGAAAAAAAAAAAAAAAATTCTTATTGGAGAAAATGAATTTAACAAAAATGTAGATAAAGATGAAATTAGATATGAAAAGCAATGTGAGGGTAAAAATGAGGAGGAAGAAAAATTCGATTATTGTGATGACCCTGAAAATAATAATATTAATAAATTAATTGTTCAAAAATTAAAGACAAATGGTGTTATGGATAAACTTTTCAAAAACATTCAAATAGAAAATGAAGCAAATATTCCCGAAAGAAATGAAGAGATTAATGAATATATAGATGATCTATATTCATTATTAACAAATGAATTTGATAATAAAATCTGTAAAATTATAAATATCAAGAAAAATGAAATATATTTGAATTATTATTTAAATCACGTATATTTGATATTACAAAAAATGGATAATCCAAACGATGAAAATGAAATCGTTATACATTTTGATACGAACCATGTTGATTATGTGTCTAACCCTATAGATATATATATGAATATGAAAAAACAGCATATCAATAATTTTAATAGAAAATATATATTAATTAACATGTATATATGGAGGAATTTCACAAATGAAGAAAAGAAAAAGTTTATATATGACAACATAATAATATGATTATAAAAATATATATATATATATATATATATATATATTTTTGTGTTATATGAATATAATTTTGTTAATGGTTAAACAATAATTTATAATATATTTTTTTTTTTGATATTTTGTAAAACGTTTTCATTTTGATAATAAAACTATATATTTTATGTATCATTCTATAAAAAAAAAAATTTATTTTTTTAACACATATATGTTAAACTGAAAAACTACAAAACAAAGTTTATATTGCACATATAAATATAGGTTATATGTGAATTTTTATTAAGTTGTTAATTTTAAATGCATTGAAAATGGTAAATCAAAAAAATTATACAAAATGGAATCTAATAAAAATATATAATAATAAAATAATATATATATAAATATATATATATATTTTTACATGCATCAGTTTAAAAATTTTCAAGGTATTCATCCACAACCTCTTCTTCATAATCATCTTCATCATAGGATAAGTCACCATATATCATATCCACTTCATCTTCATAATTTTTAATTGAATTTTTAACTTCGTTTGGTTTCTTTTTATTAATTTGTGCATATCTTTTTTTTTTCTCCCTTTGTGAAACCATTTCTTGTAATTTTCTACTAACAGTTAGTAGATCTTTATCTTCTAATTTACTTTCACTTGCTGTAATAATTATTGATATGAATCTTTCTAAAGCTACACTCTTGGCTTTACATTTTCGTATTCTTCCTGCTAATATTTCACCTAAGGTTTCACAATCTTTTATGCTATTTAATGGGGTACTTTCTAGAGTTATAATTTTTTCGGTTACTTTAGGTTTTACTTTGTTTTCAGTTTCTTCTATTTTTTTCTTTTTATTATCACTTATATCTAAAAAGTCTGCTATATCATCTAAATTATTTTGTAAAATTTTTTTTTTAATGGCTTCATCCTTTGTTGAATCTATATTAAATTCGTCTTCTCTTTTTTCATCATCGTCATCTAGCCATTCTGTCCAATCATCTACCTCATTAGTTTTATCTTCAAAAAAAAAAAAAAAAAAAAAAAAATATAATATAATAAAATTATATTTAAAATAAATCTATAAAAAACACATAATAATATGTATACTTATATATAATCCTTCACATATTATACATATATATTATAAATTAGAACATTAATAATTCTACTCAATTTGTAAATAAATATATAAATATATTTATATATTCTTTCTTAAATTTTATAATAATATTTTTCCTTACTCATTGTATTGTATTATGTTTAAATAAAAAAAAAATATAATAATATAAACCAAAAAAAAAAAAAATATATATATATATATATATGTTATGATGAATATATAAAAAGAAATGATAAATATGAATATATATTAATTTATATTCCACATAAAAAATAAAATATATACATATATATTAATAATGTAATTAAAATATCCCTATTTTATATAAAGAATATAATTTTAATACAGTAATTTCCCAGTGATCATATATTATCGATTTGAAATATTATATTTTACATATAAAAAAATCACTGGAATATGAAAATAAAGATTATATATTAAATTCAAAAATATATATTAAATATATATATTATAATATATAAATGTATTTTATTATTAATTATTTCATGTTTTAATTTAAAACTATATAAATAAGTATTATAAAAATAATGTTACAGTGGCATGATAAAAAATAAAAATCAATAAATAAAATAATAAATAAATAATAATTTTTTTTACCTCATAAAATATATATATATATATATAAATACATGGTATAAATATATATATATATATATATTTGTATATATTATTATATATATATGGGGGAAAAAATTTTCAATGTATCATAATTTTATATTACATATTTATTTTATTAGTATATATATATTATAATTTGAAATATATCTCATATCAAACTTTATGAAATAAAAAAAAAAATATTATTTCATTATATATTTACTTAAGCATTTTTTATTTTTTTTATTTTATAAGGGAAAAAAAATATATATATGGTAAAGCCTTTTGATATATACAACAATATAATATATATATATTATATATATTTCATTTATATGATGAAACAGAAATAAGGTTCTTATATATTTTTATTTATATTATATCTATTATTTTCAAATATATAAAGGTATATTTTTATTTATTAAAACCATAATATCTAAAATTATAAGAGCATAACAATATAATATATTAAAGATAGAACGTTTTTTTAAATAGCGCTTAAATGTATCATTCAATTATATTGATCATTATAATATTTTCATTTAGTATTATATTATACGTGTGTGTTTTTATATCATGATACTTTATTATCTATACTGTGTAATAATAATTTAAATGCTATCTACAGTATTAATAGAGATTATAATTATTATATATATATATACAGCCCATATGTATTTTACTATATATAAGTTAAATATATTTTTAAAAATATTCTCATACATTGAAAAGATTTATATATATATATAATATTTTTATATGGAATCAAGAGAAAACCATAGAATAAAGAATAATAATAAAAGTACTTATATAAAGTATTACAGAAAATATTTTATTTTTTATTTAATTTTATCTATAAAAATATCAATATGGTTATATTTTTATTATTTATAACGAAAAATAAGAAAAAGGCATAATATTTTTATATCTGTATTAAAAAAAAAAAAAGAAATACGAAAAAGAAATTGCACATTTTAGCCATATGATAAAATAAATCATATATGAACAAGTTAAATAGTCTTATAAGAGAATATAAAATAAACTTTCATCATTTGACATAAATATATAAATAAATCCATTAAAATGTATTTTCTTAAAACACATACTTCACATATGAATGTTGTAATATTATGTTATCCGATGAAAGGAATTAAAAATATATATATATATATGATATGTTCCTTATCATTGTGTATTATTAAATATATACTTAATATGATATAAAATATAACACTATTTAGGAAATATCTTCTTATTCTTAAAATTTATCAATAGCATATTTGGGTCATATAGAATATATCTTAAACGAACTTTATATTTTTTCTTATATATATATATATATATTTATTTATTTATTATACTTCATATTCGTCGTAGATTTAAAAAAATAAAATAAAATAAAAATATATATATATATATATAATTGTTTCATTATATATTTAATTATTTTTATGTTCAACTGTTACATATATTTTTCCTTATTTAAAAACTTCATCCTATTTTCTTTTAAATATTCAATTATTATTTTGAAATATTCTAAATTATATATTATACAATTTTTTCTTTTATTATATAGAAAAATAAATATAAATCCTTAATTTTTTTTTTTTTCCTTATTTTTTCTATATTAATCAGATAAAGGAAAAGGAAAAAAAATGGAAGATAATTTATAAAATGAATATAATAAAAGGTGATATTAAAAAATAATAATATACACTAATGATGTATTACTGTAAATAATTTAAGAATTTATCTATTATATTATTATTTCATAGATTTTTTTAATTCATAAGGTTTTAATGTATGTAATATATATATAATTATATAATATATTAATTTATTACCCCCTTATAGCACCATTTTTACTATTCATTAAAGGTATATATATATTATATATATATATAATATATAATATATAATATATAAATATATTCATATACTGAAATATAAGCAATTAAAAAAAAAAGAAGAATTAGTATATATTAAAAATATTAGTATATGTAAAAATAGTCATGAACATATTTTATAAAGAAAATCTTATAACAATATATAATATATATTATTTATATATATATAATATATATTATATAATACTATATATTTTATATAATAATATATAAATTATTAATATAGTGCTTATGCTTATTTTTAAGTATAATTATAAATAAACCCAATAATATTTAATATGTATATTGGTAAAATATTAAACAATAATAAGTATATATAAATTTTATATATTATGTTATATTGTATTATATATATATAAATATATATAATATTATATATATATGTATTATAAAAAATATATAATACCATATATGTAGTAAATTTTTATAAAAAAAAAAAAAAAAAATTGAAAATTTAAATAGAAGAAATAAATTTTTATGAATTTATAATTTTTAAGTTTAATTAAAAAAAAAAATATTTTTTATGTTTAAACATTTTTTTTGAAAAAAGTAATAGTAATACAAATAATTAATCATTTAATAAGGTAAAAAAATAAAAAAGAAAAATATATATGGAAATAATTTCAAGCCCATTTAAAATTTTGAAACATTAACGTATTTTAATATATATTAAGAATTATATAAAATTATAATTACATTTTCATTTCATTAATATATTATTTATTTATATATTTATTTTTATTTATTTTTTTTTTTCTTTTGAAGTATATTTTTTAAAAATGGCAACAAGATTTAAGAAGAACAGGAAAAAGAGAGGTCATGTTTCAGCTGGTCACGGTCGTGTTGGTAAACACAGAAAACATCCTGGTGGAAGAGGAAAAGCTGGAGGTTTACATCATATGAGAATTAATTTTGATAAATATCACCCCGGTTATTTTGGAAAGGTAATATAAATAATAATATTATATATATATATATATATTAAACTATAATATTTACAAAAAAATATATTGTGTATTCTTTACACAATAATATATTATATGTATATATTTATTTATATGGTTATAATTTATTTTATTTTTTCCATTTGTTTAGGTTGGTATGAGACATTTAAATTTATTAAAAAATAGAACATACTGCCCAACCATTAATGTAGATAAATTATGGGGACTTTTACCAGAAGAAAAGAAAAAAGAATTTTCTGCAAATAAAGATATTGCACCTGTTATTGATGTAACCAGAAAAGGATATTTTAAAGTTTTAGGAAATGGTAAATTAAAACACAATCAACCAATTGTAGTAAAAGCAAGATACTTTTCATCAGTTGCTGAGAAAAAAATTAAAGCTGTTGGTGGCCAATGTATATTAGTTGCTTAAACATATATACATAAATATATGTATTTATATATTAATTAATTTTATTTATAAATTAGTATATTTTTATATATATATATAAATTACAATTTATAATATTAATATATATATATATATTTATTTATATGTATGTATTTATTATTGTTCATTGTATTTATATATATTTATATATTTATATTTTTATTCTTTTTTTTCCTTTTTTTTTTTTTTTTTTTAAATTACACCATACATTGTATAATTGTTCAATGGGAACTTATAATGCTTATTCATTTTATTATTAAGAATAAACAGAATAATAATTTTTTAATATATTTTAAACGAAAATATTGAGAATATATACATATAATATGAAATATATATATATTTAATATATATACCACACCTATTTTATAAGAAGTTTAATAATACAAATGTGTTGTTCTATTAATGGTTGTAACTATGTAAATATATAAATAAGTAAATAAATATATTATTATTGTGTAATAGTTCAAAAAATGTTATATATTATTGTCGTAAAACAAAAAATATATATATATATTAATATATATTTTGTGTTTATATTCGTATATAATATCGTCCCTTTTTTTCTTCTTTTTATGTGCTGTTCATATTATTTTTGATAAATATATATATATATATACCAAATATCAACGTACATTTATAATTATAATAAGTTATATATATATATATATATATATATATGTGTATTATTTAAATAATTTCATGTCTCTTATACTTTTCCTATCAAAATTTATACACACATCATTACTTTTTATATTGTCTTCTATTATCTCTTGTTCTGTTATTTTTGAAAATTTTTCTGGGACAGAAAGAAAAGAAATATCACATTTCTTAGGTAGGAGAAATAAAAGCAGTGTTATAAAATTAATTAGTAAAAGAATATACAAAAATGTATTATTTGAGTATAATGGTCTGTAAAATAATAAGATATATAAATTAATAAATATATAAATATAAATAAATATATATATTTATATATTACTTTTTTTTTATACCCAATAAATCTTATCTTTTTCAATGTCAAATCAAATAAAAATGTAGCATATGTAAAACTCGAATAGGTATAGAATATTTTCTAGAAAGGAAAGTATATATATTTTAAAATATATCAATTGATTAAAACAATATAACAAGTAAAACATTTTTAGGAATCTATATGAATGTGTGACATATGTATTATTCAAAATGAATATTTTATTTATATATTTTAATACGGTTGAGAATAATGATATTCCTAAAGAAATGAAAAAAAAAAGACATATATTCAAAAGAAGAGAATTGAGATATGTGCCCCTTTTCTCTAATATAAATATTAATCCTAGGCTTAACTATAAGAAGAACAAAATATATAAATAAATAAATAAATATATATATATATATATATATATATATATATATATACATATATATATTACAAGACTATTGTTATGCATACGCTCAAAGAATGAATTATAACTAGTTATAAATTAAATGGTTGATCAATATGTGCATATATTGTTATCTGTTTATTTTTTATGGTTTCATATTATTATTACTTTTGAGCAAAATTGAATAAATCCTGACAATGAACAAACAAGTAAATAAGACATAATGAATGTATAAATTATTGTTGAAAGGACAGACAATCTTATTTGTACAAGATACTATAAAATAAAAAGAATAAATAAATAAATATATATATATATATAATGTTTATATTTTATGTTTTTTTGGTTTTCTTAATTTTTAATTTTTTTTTTATTTTTATATATATTTTTCCTTTGGTTTTACCACCAAAAGTGAATCTAAAAAGGTGAGGTTATTTATAATGTCATCATTATATTTTAATACATCGATTATAATGTATACTAACAAATGCATAATTATTATTGTACTTATGATTAAAAATATTATTCCTAAGAAAAGTGATAAGTATGGAAATAAGATATTATTATTGTTGGTAAAATTGTCTAGTAAAATATCATACTCTTTCTCTAAGTTATGCACTGTATAATTAAGAAAATTTTTTTCCCTATTATATTTTATATATTTAAAAAATGATCGGAAATAATTCATTTTTAATAATTGATTTCTTTCTTTTTGTAATGTCTCTGTAATATTTAATAACATTTTACTTTTTCTGTTTATTATATCTAGTTGTTTTTTTAAGTCATCTTTTTTAATTTTTTTTTTTCTATATATATAAGAATTAATTAAATTGAGAGGTAATGATATTAATCCGATACCACCATAGAATATAAAAAAAAGAAATCCAATAAATGAGATGATTATAATAATATAATCATTGAATTTTAGATTAATGATTATTTTAACATTTGTGTTTTTTATATTTTCACAATGTTCTATTTTTCTTATATTATATATGACCAAATTTGTTTTGTATATTTCTTTGATGTAATTATACCATAGTTCACACTCTTGAGCATTTAAGCTTAAACTTAATTTTTTGAGATATAAGAAAGTGAAATAGAGAAAAAAAATAAATGATAAAAAAAAGAAAAGTGTTACAGGTATAATTTTTTTATAAATGGTTTTGTATGTCATCTTGTTATAATAATTATTATCATTAATAATATTATCATCATTAATAAATTTACCATCATTAATAATATAACCATCATTTTTGTTATTATTATTCTTTCCTTTATTTTGATTTTTTATTTTGATATGATGTTTATTGAAGGTATAAATTTTTCTGTCTGACTCTGAATATATGATAAACATAATAGGTGTTAACATAAAAATGTATAATATACTAAACCAATAACATATTCTAAATAATTTGAATATGTCTATATATTTTTCTATATCTTTATATGTATTATAATAAACGTCTATAGGTACTAACAATATTATTGTCCAAGATAATATATAACCAATTATAATAAAACATTTAATTATAATATAAATCAACCGATTATTTTCTTCTTTATGACTATATATTATTATTAAGCGTGTACCGATAATTCCTGATATGAGTAAATATGCCATAAAAAAAATTAATAAAATATATTCCTCCATTTTTAAATATATATAAAATGGATTTTAAAATGTACTTTTTCTAAAGAGTAATGATGCTTGTTTTATTCTCATATTTATCATAATTAAAAATGCATATTCATTTTTTATATGAAAAAAGGATAAAATAGAACAAAATTGAATTTTTTTATATTATGGATTATATATATGAATGCTACTATAAAGTAAGCATTATATGTATGTATTTATATATGTATTTTTTTTTTTTTTTTTTTTTTTTTTTTAAAGAAAAAAAAGCTATATGGAAAAAAAAAAAAAAAATGATATACATCAACCCTTTTATTTATATCATTATATAAATATATTTTATCATAATCCTCATATATAATAAATACTATGATAGGGAGAATTACACAATGTAAATAGATCTGTAATATATTTTTCTTATATATATATATATATTACCTTACAAAATAATGAATTGTAATAAATATTCTTCTATATTTTAGAATGAACATTATAGAAGAATTTCTTTTTTTTTTTTTTTTTTTTTTTTTTACCACTTTAAGTGTTTATTTTATAAAAATACAGAAGAGAATAACAACATAATTTTTGGAGAACGAAAAGGAGAAAATTTAATGAGAGAATAGAATATATTAAAAAAAAAAAAAAAAAATACAATAAAAATGTATGATGTCTATATAAATGCATTATAATGAATTCATTTTTATTTATTTTTTTTTTTTGTTGTTTAACTATTTTTGTATACCCAAAATTTTGTAAATAATATTTTTATTTTGTTGTTAATAAAATGGTAGGAATTATGATACACTATATTTTCTTAATTTTAGTGTAATTTTTTATTTTATTTTTAAATTATTAAAAAATTATATTTTCCTGGAAAAAAAAAATATATATATATATATATAATATTTCAACCATCCATATTATTTAATTTTTAATTTTTTCACACATATATTAAAAATAAAATGCTTATACACATTTGTATATTTTTATTTTATTATTCCCTTTTTGAGCTATTTTTTTTTTTTTTTTTAAACGATGAAGAAAGTATATTTCATAAAATAGTATATCTCTTATATAAGTATTCTCAATACAACTTTTATCTTTTCATTATTTATTTTTTTTATTTTTTGTTGTCATTTTATTTATATTTCAATTAAATAATATGTTTTATTTTTTTTTTTTTATAACACAATTGTAATATGCATGTATATTGTAGATATTTTTCTTTTCTTTTTCTTTTTATTTTTTATTTTCATTTATTATTATTATTTTTTATTTCTTTATATATTATAAAAATATTTTTATAATATATTACACTGTTGATGGTATTTTTTTTTTTTATTTTGATTTAAGACATATGTATACAGAAATGTAAATTAAAATATATTTAAAAGAAAATAAAAAAACACAGGAAAAAAAAAAAAATCGAAAAAAAAAAAAAAAAAAATACATAAAAATAAAAGAAAAAAAAAGAAAAGAATGAAAAGAAAATAATTACCATGTATATTTTTATTTTGCACCTTCTTTGAATATGTATTCCTTTCATTAACAGATTTAAAATACAATAAAACACAAATGAAAATATATCTGTTTCAAATTAATATATAAAATAATATACATATATATATTTTTTGTTTTAATATTTATTTGTTATTTTTTTAAATTAAAAATATAAATTTTCTTCAAATAATTTTATCCTCTTATTATTGACATATATTTTGCATTTTTTTTTTTTTCTCTCTTATAAGAAATATCAATTAACACATCCACAATATATAATAAATATAAATGAACCTTTTAAGATAATATATATATATATATTTTTATTTGTTTATTTTAATATTATATGCAAAATGACTAAAATTGCCTTAATAGGTAGTGGTCAAATCGGAACAATTGTTGGGGAATTGTGCTTGATGGAAAATTTTGGAGACCTTGTTTTATATGATGTAGTCCCAGGTATACCACAAGGAAAGGCTTTAGATTTAAAACATTTTAGTACCATATTAGGAGTAAATAGAAACATTGTTGGAACTAATCAGATCGAAGATATTAAGGATTCAGATATAATAGTGATTACAGCAGGTGTACAAAGAAAAGAAGGAATGACTAGAGAAGATTTGATAGGAGTCAATGGAAAAATAATGAAAGGTGTAGCTGAATCAGTTAAATTACATTGTTCCAAAGCTTTTGTTATTTGTGTTAGTAACCCACTTGATATTATGGTTAATGTTTTTCATAAGTTTAGTAATTTACCTCATGAAAAAATTTGTGGTATGGCAGGTATATTAGATACTTCTAGATATCGTACATTAATTGCAGAAAAACTAAAAGTATCAGCTGAAGACGTTAATGCTGTTATTTTAGGAGGACATGGTGACTTAATGGTACCCTTACAAAGATATACATCTATAAATGGTGTTCCTTTATCTGAATTTGTAAAGAAAAATATGATTAGCCAAAATGACATACAAGAAATAATTCAAAGAACCAGAAATATGGGTTCTGAAATTATTAAACTAGCCAAAGCATCTGCCGCATTTGCCCCTGCAGCTGCTATTACTAAAATGATTAAATCATATTTATATAATCAAAGTAATTTATTTACATGTGCTGTTTATTTAAATGGACATTATAAATGTTCTAATTTATTTGTTGGATCGACAGCTAAAATTGATAATAAGGGGGTACACCCAGTTGAATTCCCTTTAACAAAGGAGGAACAAGATCTTTACACGGAATCGATAGCTAGCGTTAAAAGCAACACAGAAAAGGCTTTCGACTTAATTAAATAAAATATCTAAAAAATAAACACAAATAAATATATATATATATATATATATATATAATTTATATATAATATATTCCTGTTAATTTTTTTCTTAATGTATTCCTATTTATATCACTATAAATCATCTTCTTTCCTATATCTAATCATATAATTATCTACATATATATATTATTTGTATACATTAACTAGAGAATATTTTATATTCTATTTTTATTCATATTACTCATTAATCATATAAATATATATATAATAATAATAATTAACAAATTGTCATTCGAATAGTTCATTTGATAAGAAAAATTAGAAGAAATAAAACAAAAAAAGAAAAAAAAAAAAAAAAAAAAAAAAAAAAAATTAATAATAAATAATAATTAAATATATATATTTATATATGTATATGTTTTATGTTATTAAAAAAAAGTAAAAACATCTTTGTTTTAACATTTAAAAACTATTAAACTAGCTAAGGAACCGCTTAGCAATAAAGTAATAAAAATGGCAAATAAAATTTTTAATTTCCTACTGTTCCTATAAATTGATAAAAAATAAAATATAGGAAAACAAAAAATTATAATATATATATATATATATATATATATATATATATATATGTATGTATTTATTTATATATTTATTTGTGTTATATTTTTACCCATGCAAAGTATCGCTTTTGAAAATATAAGGATAACTAACACCTGCTAGTATACCTCCAACATTACCAAGTACATTTCCTAAAAGGAAAACAAAATGTTATTTATTTTATAAACAAATAAAAGTACATCATTTTTTGATAATTATACATACGTCAAAGGGTATATGTATATATATCCGTTTATTTAAATATGTGTGTATTTGTATATTTAAAATTATTACCATTGTATGAAAATATGGAAATCATTAAATATAATGATAGAAAAGAAAATCTATAAGAAGAAAAAGAGATGAATAATATAGTGTTAATTGATATAAATAAATAGACACCTATACATATATATATATATATATATATTACATGAAATTTCCAAATATGCTTAGTTTATCAATAATATCATCATAGTGAACTATAATGTCCTGTAAAAATAATCCAATAAAACCAGACAGTATGGGACTAATACCCATTTGTACCTATATATATATAATAAAATACATACATATATTAATTAGGTATATATATTTTTTGTATATTTTTAGTTTCATTATATTTTTTATAGTTCCTTACATCTAAACATTTCGAAGTAGCACATGTGAGTAAATTTCCACAAGCTACACTCAATATCATAATAATAATATATTCTGCTTTTCCATAACTATATAAAAAAAAATAAAAATAGGTTTATACGAATGAAATTTATATGTGCATAAGGATAACTAAATTTTCGTTCACAAGTATAATATATATATATATATATATGTACATTTATTTATTTATTTATTTGTTTTTCTTTTTTTTTTTTTTTTTACTTTTTTTCAATTATTGTCCCTATGTTCATTAAATAATACGTGTTAATCTAAAATAGGAAGTAATAGAAAAAAAAAAATTATATATATATATATATTCTTTTCATATATATGTGCTATGATTTATTTTTTGTAGTACTAGGACATTCCATATATTTGAATGAAGAAAGGTGGCAGTTACTAATTTATAATATTGGTAATTATTTGAAACGGCAAATCGATTTATACCAATTTTTTTGATCACATCTCTATATATAAAAAAGAAAAAAAATTTAATTAAAAGGAAAACTTATTAAAATATAAGAATTGCAATGAAAAAATACACATACGCAATAAAGAAAAATGAAAAAAAATTGAACGTTCAGTATAAATTATTATGCATATGTACATACAATTTAATTGTATATATATATATATAGTGTTAATGATTTTCTTTTTTATATCTCTTTTTACTCATTTATGAATAGGGGACTACTAAAGTTAAAAAAGATTATATCTATAACAACAAAGAGAAATATTAACAGCAAAGAAAAGAAAAAAGTAATTGAATATAGATCAAAAGAAGGAAATAAGATTTGTATAAATTTTATATCTCTCTTGAATGTGTTATTGAAACTTGTTGTGTATTTATTGATTAATAAATTCGAATCATGGGAATAATCATTATTAAAATTATTACTAGCTCTCGTCCTAAAACTCATTTTTATAAATTATATGTTATTATAAAAGGAGATAATGAAATAGAAAAAATAAAGATATAAAAACATCAAATAGATATGATTAAACAAAAAAAAAAAAAAAAAAAAAAAAAAAAAAAAAATTTGTATGTATTATGAATACATATATGATGTTAAAAGTTGTATTTTACAAAATGAATATTAAAAACATACCATTTTCAAAATAATTTTAAAATTGGTTATTTAATATACAAAATGATCTATCGAAATAAATATTATTTTTCCAAAAATAAATATTTATATAAATGTACACATACCATATTTTTATTAATAATACTTTGCATATATATATATTTTTTTCTTTTGTCACTTTTCTTTTTTGACTCATACAAAAGTGCCTTTTAAAACTCCATACATAAATTTGAGCAACACGAGAAAAAAAAAAAAAAAAAAAAAAAAAAAAAAAAATAAAAGAATATATTTATATATATATATATAATATATGTATAACCTTATTTATATTAAAATTTATATATTTACTGCCATTTTAAAAAAAAATTTATATTTAATTTATATGTTCAGTGTGCATAAGGAACGAAATTCATATATATAACAATATATATATTATATATATATATGAATATATACAGTATATATTCTTTCTATTTTTTTTTAAGAGTATATAAAATTTATATATTTATTGTATAATATTGTTTGAATATAAAATATATATTTTATATTTAAGAACAACGTATCTTTAATCTTTAGATGTAAAAATTTTTTTTGTTATTTTTTTATTAATATATTATATTATATATATATTGTATATATTTCATTTGCTTATATATTTTAATTTTTTTTTTTTTTTTTTTTTTTTTGTTCTTAATCTGACAAAAGCAAAGTTATAATATGAGTGAAAGTAAAATTTCTAAAACTAGTTTGTTACTTTTATTTAATGAAATTATTAAGATAAATATAGAATTATTACGAAATAAGGATATTGATTTAAGTAGTGTCAGCAGTAGTGATAATTATTATGAGGATGAGGAAAATGAAAAAAGACTACCTTTTTATGATGATGAAAAAAAGGAAGAAAATGATTCAATAGAAGAAATTAACAAGAATGAAAAAATAGATAAAAATGTAAAAAATGAAAAAAAAAAGTTAAGTGAAAAGGATATTAATAATAATATGAATGAAAATATAAATGAAAATATAAATGAAAATATAAATAATAATAAAATGAATAATAATAATAAAATAAATAATAATAAAATGAATAATAATAAAATAAATAATAATGATATATATAGTAATGAAAAAAATAATTTGAATAGTGATATATATACGAATATACAAAACAATGAAAGAGATCATATAAATATTGTATCAAGCAAATTAAAAGATATAGGGAAATGTATAGGTTTGAAATTAATAGAAAGGATGCTAATATATAAAAATGAATTTTATGATGTTAAGGATATTTTAAAATTTATTTCAAAGGATATTTGGTATATTTTATTTAATAAAAATTCAGATAAAATACAAACACAAAAAAAAGGTGTCTATATAATTAATGAAAATGATATAGGTTTTTATTTACAGCATTTATTAATAGACAATGAAACAAATCAAAAAAATAATTTTATTCATTACTTTTTAATATTAATTATTGGTATTATTAAAGGTATATTAAAGAGGTTCAAGATTAAGGCATACGTGACATATGAATTAAATTACCCCCAATGTAAGTTCACAGAATATGAAATAAAACTAATAATTATATATATATATTATATATATATTATATATATATATTATATATACATATTATATTTACTTATTATATTTTATAGGTTCTTTTCAAATAAGTATAAATGACGAATAAATAGTGTCATAAAAATTATTATCATATAATATGAAAACAAATTAACAATATAATGAAATAACAAATAAAAAAAAATTGGAAAAACAAAAATATCAAACGGTTAAATATATACATATGTATATATTTTTTAATTAATTAATTTTTTTTTTTTTTTTTTAATATATATTTTTTTGAGATATTTTTTTTAAATATAATTTATCATTCCATTTAACACATTTTTTTTTATTACAATTTTATTAGTTTTTTCATCAATATATTCATGTTTACTTAAACCATGACATTTTTTATGAAATAAAAACTGCCTTTCTTTCTCATGTTGATTATAAAAAGGATTATTTTCTTTGCTCATCATACCTTTTGAATATTCGGTATGAGTATTTTTAAATAATTCTGTTTTGTTTTCATGTAACAATAATTTTTCATCACAGTTGACAAATATTTGTTGTTGTTTTATTAAAGGTTCTTTATAATTTACTTTAATTTTTTTTTTTTTATGATAATTTTTTATTATATTTTCAGTTTTTGCACATGAAAGAAATAAATAAAAATCTTTATTCTGAATAGGATATTTTTTATGATACTGTGACATAATATCTTTATCTTTTATGAATTTCGTTTCTTGTCCTATTTTATTTTGATAATAATTTGTTTGTGTCTCATTAAAAAGAAGTAATGTACTTATATCTTTTTTTTGTTGTTCTTTTGTTTTATTTATATAATTAAAATTATATGAACATTTTTTTTCCAAAAATGTTTTAATAAAATTAATTTTTTTATCTATACTATCTAGAGATAAATAGCTATTCTTGTCAATATAAAAATATTTTGTATTCAATTTAGACATGTGTCTTTTTTTCAGTTCAATAAATGCACTCAATTGTTTATCCTTATTATTATTATTATTACTATAAGTATTATTACTATCATTAATATTACTATCATTATTATTACTATCATTATTATAATTATCATCATGATTAATCGAAATGTCTAATTTTTTTACGTGCAAATATTCCTTCGGTGATAATATATCTATATATATATTAGCATTATTTCTTATATATATATCAAACATATATGGTTTTTGTTCTTTCAAAATTTCAAAATTTTCAACATTCAAATAATTTAATATATTTACTATTTCATCATGAATATACATAAAACTTTTTTTCTGAATATAATCCATATGTTTCGATATCATAGTATTAATAGATAAAGGAAATTTTTTAATAAAATCTTGTTTTTCTAAAACTAAAGTAAAACATATTTTATTTAATATATTTGTTTTCTTCTTACTTTCAATATTGTCTATTTTTATTAGCTTATTGAAAAACATTTCAATAAACTCATAGTCATAAATATTATTCATTATCATCCCTTCTGTAAAAATTACCAATTGTTTTGCTGTAAATATTGGAAATAATTCTTTTCCTTTTTCCAAACATAATTTATAAAAATTGTCATTTTTATAATTAAGTTTTGATAAATTATGAACAATTAAGCTTAAATTTAAAACTGACATACTTTCCATTCTTCGAGTGAGAATATCACATAATGTGTCACATAATTCATCATGTTTTATTTTTAATTTTCCAAGGGTATATATAATATTTGTTATGAGAATATCGTTTAATCCTTTTGCATTTCTAAAAAATAAAAAAATATATATATATATATACATCCTTACATTTTAATATTTTTTTTATTTTTTATTTTTTATTTTTTATTTTTTATTTTTTTTTACCTTAAGAATAAATTCAAACAAACATTTATAAAAGGGTCATTAAAATAATAATTTTTTGAAAGCGAATAAAATGACATAGATAAAGAAAGAATGTTAAATTCTTTTTGTCTATACTGAAAAACATTCGTCAAATATTTGTATATGAATTTATAATAGCTAATATTAAAATTGATATTACTTAAAATATATAAATATAATGATATATATTTTATATCAATATTTTTAATATTCTTTTTTATTTTAAAATGAAGTTTATAAAATATTTGTATAGGTATCAAATTCATTTTGAAATAATAATATAATATTAATATTAAAATATTTGGGTTTTCAAAGAGCATTTTTCTTTTACTTATAATATAAATTATAGTTCTTAATATTTTCATATATGTATTTTTATATTCATCATATTTATTATTTATATTTTTTAGAGCAGATATATCATTTATTATTATTTTATTTTTTTTTGTATCATTAATGCTTTTATTATGTTTACACATTGAATACGAATCATCTTGAATACTTCCTATATTTTCATTCTTATCAATAGATCCATCAGTTGTCGTATTTTTATTTATATTATTTAACTGTATATCTTTATAATATAGTAAATCATTTTTTTTTATTTTAAAATTGTTTCTACTTATGAAATATAAAAGTGACAATATATCTAAATAATTCAAATTACCAGGATTTAACAATATATATTTAGAAATATATAACAAATAAGAATTAGATATGGTAAATAAAGTTGAATAGGAATATAATATGTAACATAATGTACTATTATTCATATTATTTGTATATACATTTAGCATATTAATTTGTTTACTTTTATTTTTTTTTTTATTTTTATTAAGTAATTCAATTGTATATTCATAACTGTCTTCATTATTATTATTTTTATTATTTGTGTTTTCATTTCTTAGTAATTTATTTAGCTTGGTAGTTTTATAAACCTTGATATTATTACATACAGCTCTTAATACATTTTTAAAATAGGTATATTTATTTAATTTTATATTTCTATAACTTAAAGCTACAGATAGTAATAAAGAAGGAGATGATGCATGTTGAATATTCTCATTAATGTGTATAAATAATTTATTTATAATATCTATATTTTTTAAAATATTAAATGAAATTTTCGATTTGCTTAAATTCTGTAATTCATAAATGAAGACACTTAATTTTGCTTTATCTTTTATTTTTTCATATTCATTCAATTTTTTAAGACATAAAACTAAAATATGTTCACTTTCTTTATGTATATAACATTTTGTATAATGCGAAAATATTTTATTACTATTTAATTCTTTATCTATAATTAATTTATCATTAAAAAAGGGAGTGATATTATTATTAGTATCTATCTCATTTTCTTCCCGTTTTGTTAATAAGTTACGCACATGTAATTTATTTTTTTTTAAAGTATAATATATTTTCTTATTATTGTCTATACATATGGGTCTTTGAAATTTGTTTATTGTATTGAATTTTTTTAAAAGAGGAAAATAATAATTATTGTATGGATAAAGAAAAAATATATTTGTATACCATTTGTTACAATTATCCAAGTATATACCTAAATTTTTAATATGCATTTTTTCCTTTCTTTCTATGACATTTTTTTCTTATATTTTTTTTATGTAACGCTCTAAAAACCTTTTGATATAATAATATATATCATCATTGAAATAAAAGATTTCAAAGAAAATAAAAAGTAAAAACTTTTTTTTTTTTTTTTTTTAATATAAATAAAATGTGGAAAATGTTAAATTCTTCAAAACAATTATGAAAAATGGTACTTTTATTTATTCTATAATTAAAATGGTAATAAAACAATAAATAATAAAAAAAATATATATATATATATATATAATATATATAGAAAATTATTAGTTATAAATATGTGTTATATTAAATGATCTTATGAATTATTAAAATGTGGAGGGAAAAAAAAAAAAAAAAAAAAAAAATAATAAATAAATAAATCCGAATACCATTAAATATGGAAAATGTTTCATTATATGTTTATTTATTATTAAATTTTTCTTTTGTATATATTAAAGATGGGAAGCCTTATATTTTATTATATTTATTTATTTTTTTTTGTATGATCGATCTAGATATAAATATATATATATATAATATGCATTATAAATAGTATTTATATACTTATATAAGAATAAGGAGAATATATCATATATTGATAAAATATTTTGGGTGAACTAGATAATTTTTTTTTTTTTTTTATTTAATCCTATTACAATACAAATTTATACATGTGTATAGTAAAATTCATTTAGAAATTTGTATTTGAAAAAAAGAAAATATAAAAATTAAGAATAATAAAAATATATAACAATTTTATCATTTCAAAGGAAATGGTGTATACATTTTTTTCTTTTTAGTATCAAAAAATGTATCATTTGTATTTTTAAAAGGTCCTTTTTTCTTTTTTTTTTTATATTATTTTTATGAAATAATAAAAAAAATATATATATATATATATAATAATGATAATAATTAGATAGGATGAAATCTCGAATTACGAAAAATGAGTGGTTTCAATTATGATATAAAATTAAATGAATGTTTAAGTATATTTTTCCCTCAAAATATACAAATAATTAATACAGATACGAAGTATTATTTATATGGTTTTTCAAATGATAACATATATATTATTGTCCACATTACAGATAAATATGTAATCTTATATATAATTAAAAAGAAATACTTTTTTTTTAAAATAACATATAAATAAATATATATATATATGTGTGTGTCTGTAATTTTTTTTTTTTCTTTTTTTATTTTATTTTTTTAGACATTTTAAAATGAATATGTAATAATGTGTACACTAATTTGTTTATATTTTTAATTTTCGTTGTTCCATTTTCATGATCCTTTGCATTATATCATATTGTTTTTATATTATTTTGTTTCATTTTATTTTTTACATTTATTTAATTTTTTTTTTTTTTTTTTTTTTTCTACCCCTTTATATAGATAGAAAACTTTAAATTAAAAAAGAAACATGAAAAGTATTCAGAATGGAAATATTTCAGAATTGTAGGTGAACTTGCTTTTATTGAAAATTTCAAAGAATTACCTAAAAATATGTGCACTATAGAAAATGAAGACAATAATAAAGTGAATTATCTTTATCTCATTTATTATAATAATATACCTATATTTAAAAAAAAAAGTGGAAAAGAACAAAATATAAGCGCGTTATTTATTTTATATGATGTAAAAAAATATGTGTATAATATGGTTAATGATCATGTAAATACATTAGTCCTAGAAGCTTTCAGAAGAGAAGACATAATAAAAAAAATAAAAGAAAAAGAAAATAATAATGATACAAATAAAGAAAGTAATAATGATACAAATAAAGAAAGTAATAATGATACAAATAAAGAAAGTAATATTGAAAATGATAAAGATGAACAAATCAAATATACAGATATATATGATACAAATAGTAAGAGTGATAAAGATATACAAAAAAATAATATGAAAGATTGTGATAGTACTAATAAAAATAGTAGTTTTTTTATTGATCCTTTTGAGAGTGATTCATATGAAAAGAATAATTTTATTGATGAAAAATGTGATTCACAAAATGTTGATAAATCAAAAAAAGATAAAGAAAATATATATTCTGAAAATATTACTCCTAGTAATAATAACAATAATAATTATGATAAAAAAGAAAATGATTGTGATAAGCACCAATTAGATAAATGTAATAAAGATAAAGACAATAAATTAAAATTAAATGATAAGGATGGATTTATTTCTTATAATTTTATTGAAGATAAATTAACTGAACCATTTCATATGAATCAAATAATTCATTTAATTAATAAGAAATGTATATTTTCTAAATGCTTAGAAAATTATGAAAATAGATATTTTGCAATGAAAAATGAAGACATTTTAAAAAAAAAAAAGAAACAAAAAAAAATGTCTATATTTTCATATATCATATCAATAATATTATTTTTTACATATATCATATCACTTATAAATAGTTGTTTATATTATGTAATATGTAGACCAAAATTGTTGAGTGAATATCTATTTTCAAAAAAAAAAATTAATACATTTATATTAATAAAAAAAAAATTTTTATTCCATTCTGAATGGCATCATATATTCCGTAGCTTCATGAAAAATAAACAAAACCCATCTGAATATTATAAATATAGAGAAATTTTATTAATTCGTATTATCAATTTAATAATCGATATTTTCTTGGGATGTCTGATATTTCTTTTACTTTATTTTAATGTAATTAACCTACATTATATATCAGAGAAGGCTCAAATATTTTATGGCACCAGTACCTTAACGTAATTATTTCAAATAAAAAAAAAAAAGAAAAGAAATATAATTATATAACTAATATATTATATATATATATGTATATATCTTTTTTTTGTAGGTCTATCTTGGGTACCTTGTTGCAAAATCCGTTAGGTTTTAAACTAAATAATAATTTTACATCTTTCATTGGTAGCATCCTTGTTTCGATATTGGACAAATGGTAAGTTTATAAATATGATATATATATATATATATATATATATATATATATATATTTATATGTTAATTTATTTATTTATTCATTCATTTATTATGTAGGGATTTTTTCACAAATACCATCCCTGTGAATAATAGTACAGTTTTAAATTTTGTTGGATATACATCATTGTTGGGTTTTTCTTTTTTTTTGTCTTTTGTTATTGATTATTTGAGATTCGTAACAGCACATGTAATGCAAAATATTAAGATGATACTTTTAATTATATAGGCATATATACGTTATAAATATCAAATGCATTAATACATACTTATATATCAAAATCTATATTAGTTACAATAATTAGATATATATATAAATATATATATATGTGTGTATAATTTTATTTTATTTTTTATTTTTTTTCTGTTTCTAATAGGTTACCATTATTTATTTTTTTTTGAAAAAAATATGTACCCTTTTTCATAAAAATATGTATTCCTTATACCTACTATTCAAGTAAAATTTTTGCATTTGTATATATTATTATATTTTTTAAATAAATATATGACTTTTTATTTTTATTTGAAATAAAAATTTTATTCTATAATAATTTTTTTTTTTTTTTTTTTATATAGTGGGAAAAAATGGAACATACTAAAACTAAGAGTTGATACAAATTATTACTCAAATGAAGAAGTACTTTTAGGTTATTTAATTTTAAACGAGAAAAAGGAAAATCATTATATATTTTGTACTTAAAATTTTAATAAATTTATTTTATTTTTTCTTTTTATATTGTAGGTACCATATTATTTACCATTTTAATTTTTTTGTACCCTACCATTTTTGTTCTTGTTTTGGTTTTTGGTCTTATATATCTTATAATAAATAGTATACAAAAAAATATATAAAATAATATTATATATATATATATATATTTATTTATTTATTTAATAATTTAATGGTTTGAATAAAATATATTACTATTGCATATAAAATATTTATTTTTCCTTTTTTGTAGGAATTATATACCTTTTGTGTGTTATGGAGAAAATAATTTTGTACACCCCTTTCTATATTTTTTTTATTCAACCGAATTGTAATAAATATATTAGTAAGGGTTTCAAGTTTACAAAATGTAAGTAAAAAAAATTAAATAAAATAAATGAAATAAAATAAAATAAATTTTCTTTTTTCATATTACATAATATTTTCATTTATTTGTTTTTTTAATTTTTTTTTTTAGATGAAGTTGGGGTAATAACATTTACAAATTTTTAATAATTTTTTTTTTTTCCATTCATTTTAAAAAGAATTCTGATATATATATATATATATATATATATGTACCTTTAATTGTTTTGCTCTTATATACTAAATTTATTATATATATAATGCTACATTTATATATTCATCTTTTTATTTTATTTTATTTTCTCTGTAGGAATATGAACTGTTAAAAACGTATCCGAATAACAGCTACTTGGTGCTAGAAAATATTCATTTTTTATTTTTTGATAAAATAAAATTGTTTATAAATATTTTCCTTTATTTTAAGGACCTCAAGTGAATATCATCATATTCATATATATTTGTTTCTTTTTTTTTTTGTCTTTTTACAAATATATATAAATATATATATATTATATATATGAGACAATTTTTTTTATTATGATTATTGTTTTATGATTCTCATTATTTTTCATATTTTTAATTTTGTTTACTTATTTTTATTTTATTTTATTATTTTATTTATTTTTTTTTTTGATATATAATTTTATTAAAAAGTAAAAAATAAATATGGATTGTTCCTATGTCATGATTTTATTAAATAATATAATACGAATGATATATATATATATATATATATATCATACAAATTTTTTTAAAATGAATATAAATATATAAAATGTGTAAATGAAACAAATAAAATATATATGTGTATTTTTATATTTTTCATATGTATTCAAAAGTTTTTCATAGTATATATATTCCAATATAATATACCTATATTATTCATCTTGTTTTGTGTAAACAACAAAAAGGAAAAAAAAAAAAAAAAAAAAAAAAAAAAAAACAAATGATATTTTAAATTATTTGATTTTTAAAATTTATAAAAATAAAAACAAAATGAAAAATATTCAAAAGGATAATATACAAACAAATATATATATATATATATGTGGGTTAAAAAAAATGAACAAGAAACAATTATTTATATATTTATTTACAATATATTTCTAAATAAGACATGTTTATAATTGTTTTAATTAAACGTATCCAGATATTCTTCCAGCTTCTTTTTGTATTTGTCGTTCACACTTTGTATACCTGATTTTATTTCTTTCTGTAAAGGGAAAAATTAAATATTATAAAAATATATATATATATATATATATATATATGTATAGACATATAATTTTTATCACATATTAAACAAATAAATAAAATAATTTTATAACTTACGTATACAATAAGAGATCTTGTTGTATCATAAAAATTGAGCTTCAAAATGTTCTTCATAAAATTGAGTTCCTTAATGCACCACTCTTTTTTTACATTTGTTATACTAAAATAAAATAAATAAATACATAATATTATATATATATATATATATATATATATATTATATTTATTTATTTTCACTTACGTTTTATTCTTCTTATATGCTGAACTATATTTATTTAGGATATAATCATTTTTATGAATTTTAACATTTTCGTCAGATATGTTATCATCATTATTTGAACTATAACATCTTACTATATTAACATAATTACTGTCATATGTATTATTGTTATTAAATATTTTTTCAGAATTATTAAAGTTTGTGATAACTGACTCATCAACATTATTCTCTTCATTGTTATAACTGTAAGCATGAACTATCAACTTTTTATTATCATTTTTGTCTATATATAAATCGATTAACATTAACGGATAGCTAAAAATAATTAGAGCTTCATTTACGTGACTATTAGATGGAATGCATAATAAAAAATTGGTTTTATCTTCTATATAATAACAATTAAACTAAAAAAGGGGTGGGAAAAAAAAAAAAAAAAAAAAAAGTAAGAATGGAAAATATATATGTACATAAGTATATATTCATATATACAAGAAATATATATATATTAGTTTATTTATTACAATTTTGTTATTATTTTTTAAGAAGCATTTAATTGTATTTTTATTTTTTATATCTATTAAGGCTGTTGCGTCTTTGTAACTAAAATCAAAAGGCACTGACTTCATTGGGTCACTACAAAAAAAATAAAAATAAATAAATAAATATATATATGCCAAAAGCGTCTTTTACTTTTAGTGGTTACATATATTTTTTTTTTTTACTAACATTTTTGTGTTTGATATTATATCCTGAAGTTGGCTAGAGAAACCGTTTAAAACAAAAAGGGCCTAGAAAAAGAGAAAGTTTTACAAATTAAGCAAAAAAATAAAATAAATAATATATATATATACATATGTATAAATTTTTTTTTTTTTTTTTTTTTTTATTTTTACATGAACATTTCTTCTGTATATTTCTATTTGAGACACAGGATACGAGAGAAAGTGATAATCCTCAAATTCTAAAAATTAACATAAAAATATATAAAAGAAGATATAAATATGTAAACATATAAAATGAATATGTATATGTTTATATATTTTTTTCCTTTATTTACCTTCTGCTTCATTAACGATATTCATTAATATGGAGTCTCCACATATATTTATTTTTTCTTGACAACAATTTTCATATATTTTAGATTCCTCCTAAAATAAGAAAAATAATAAATTATTTATATATTCATATATATTATAATGATGAAAGTAATAAATTTTTTTTTTTTTTTTTTTTTTTTTTATTACCCAAAATATTTGACACACTTTATATTCCATTTTGCATATAATGCTTTTAATTTTATTTGCCAATTTTTTCTTAATCTATAAAAATATGTAAATTTTTAATAATATATGATATATAATAGAAATGTTTATTGTTGTCTTGCTTCTTCATATCATATATATATGTATTTATTGTTATCATTTTATTTTTTTAATTATTTCTTGTCTTTTTACCTTTTCCATTAACGATAATAATGGTGTTACAAATTCGGCACACACATTTTTATCCTTTATTTTCTGAACATATAATAATGTCAAATTAACTAACAATTTCAATGTAATAATTCGTAAGTATAAATTATTTATATGAACATTTATAATGTTCCAATAAATATATAAGAAATTATAATTAGACACTTTAAAGAAAGAAATATTCATATTATTCAAATCATCATCTGATGTATTTAAATAATTATAAATAAACTGGATACTTAACAATAAATATATATCTGATATTTTATTTTTAATATTATCTTTTTCACATTTTTTAATATTCTTCTCTTTTTGTATATTAGTAAGTAACATAAAATTAAGTAATATTGGGTTACTTAATTCGTTATATTTCATTATGCTATTACTTGTTAAATTTTTTTCTATTTCACCAATATTCTCACTTTCTTTCATAGAATTTATCTGAGTCTGTTTTTTTTCTTCTTCTAACACAGTTGCTTCTTCATTTATATCTTTCTCTTTAGAAGTTTGATCCAATATATCTTTTTTTATATTATCCTTTTGGTTAATATGTTCTTTAGTTTCTTGATCATTCAACTCCTTTTCTTTATTTCCCTCTTCTTGAACATCCTTATCTTTGCATTCTTCATGTTCCTTTTCTTTATGGACGTTTGTTTCATCTTTCTTTGCATTTTTAACGATTACTTCTTTTTCTTTTTGTTCCTGACAGGTACTATTATTCTGCTTATCTTTATCATCAGTATTGTTAATCTCTTTATCTACATCATCTTTATTCTTATTCTCATTATCTTCATCATTTGTCTTCTTAATCACCTTATTTTCATTATCAGTCTTCTTAATCTCCTTATCTACACCATCAATCTTGTTAATCTCCTTATCTACATCAACTTTATTCTTATTCTCATTATCTTCATCATTTGCCTCCTTAATCACCTTATTTTCATCATCTGTCTTCTTAATCTCCTTATCTACATCAACTTTATTCTTATTCTCATTATCTTCATCATTTGCCTCCTTAATCACCTTATTTTGATCATCTGTCTTCTTAATATCCTTATCCCCATCAACTTTATTCTTATGCTCATTATCTTCATCATTTGTTTTCTTAATCACCTTGTTTTCATCATCAGTCTTGTTAATCTCCTTATCTACATCAACTTCATTCTTATTATCCTTATCTTCATCAGCTTCATTCTTATTATCCTTATCTTCATCAGCTTCATTCTTATTATCCTTATCTTCATCAGCTTCATTCTTATTTTTCTTATATTCATCAACTTCATTCTTATTCTCATTATCTTCATCATCTGTCTTCTTAATCTCATTATCTTCACCTGCTTCCTTCTTAATATCCTTATCTTCATCAGCTTCCTTCTTAATCTCCTTATTTTCATCATCAGTCTTGTTAATCTCCTTATCTTCATCGGATTCCTTCTTAATCTCCTTATTTTCATCATTTGTCTTCTTATTCTCATTATCTTCACCTGCTTCCTTCTTAATATCCTTATCTTCATCAGCTTCCTTCTTAATCTCCTTATTTTCATCATCAGTCTTGTTAATCTCCTTATTTTCATCATTTGTCTTCTTATTCTCATTATCACCAACAACATCCTTCTTAATTTCCTTATCCACAACAACTTCCTTCTTAATTTCCTTATCCACAACAACTTCCTCCTTATTCTCCTTATTTTCATCATCTGTCTTTTTATTCTCCTTTTCTTCAACATTCGAACAATTTTCTTTATTTTCTTCAATTTCCTTCTTTTCCTCACCAACAATTTTTTTGGTTTCCTTTTTCTCTTCTTGTTCTCCTTTATCATTTTCGATAGAACACGGTGACATTTTTGTAACCATATTATTATAATATTTATTAATTAGATTTAAACAGGAAGCTTCTTCTTCCTTGTTATATTCAGGTAATAAGTAATCTATAGAAGATGTGTAAATATCTTCAAATTCCATATCATCATTTGCATTTTTATTGATATTCATTTTTTTATGTGCATCAAAAAAATATGCATAAAAATAAGGATCCTTTAATTCAATTGATAAAATTTTATGTAAAAAATATTCATTAATTTGTTCCCCAAAAATTAGTGAATATACGATTTTATTAATTTTATCATTTTTAAGTATATTCAATGATCTGATAAGTACAAATAAAGAAAGGTTGGTATTTATAAGATAATTATATAATAAAGAGAAATTTTTAAAGGAGTTTACATAACACAATGGATGGAAACATAAACCCACTTTAAAAATATTGTAGAAAACATTTGTAACACTAATATTATGGTTATAAAAATTTAATGCATTTAATGTAAAACAATTGAAATTAAATAAATAATTATATATATCATTATTAATATTTTCATCAAAAGTAATTTTTTTTTGGAGTGTTGGTATTTCTACATAACATGAATCATATAAATTATTTTGTTTAATATCTTTTATAAATTCTTTATTATTTATAAAATTATTTATATCACAGAATTCTTCATCATTATTAATAGAATTATTGTTCAAATGTGTGTTATTATTTTTATTTTTTTTTTTATGTAATATTCCATTTCGTGAATTTAATTGAATAAATATATTTTTTTTTTCTCTTTTTTTAAAATAATAATCTTTTAAATCATTTTCTTTTATAAAATTAGAATCACTATTATATTGATCAATCACATTATTATTTTTTACATTGTTTGTTTCATTATCCACTTGTTTTTTTTTATTAGCTTCTGTTTTATTTTTATCATTATCCTTTTGTCTCCTAACATTTAATCTTCCTTTAAAGTACAAAAATTCATATGCATTTTCACTTTTTTTTTCTTTTTTTTTATTATTATTATTATTACTTTCATTCTTTTTGTTAGCGTCATTTTTATTTGTATTATTATCATCTTCATTTGTTAAAGTTTCTGTTTTGTTTATATTTTCTTCATTAAGAAATAAATCTTCATCCTTCTCTCTTTCAATGTAGCTTATATTAGAATTCATAGAAGATTCATTTGATGAGGACAAGCTTTTACAAAAATCATAATTTTTACAATTTATAAAATTATTATCAACTAATCGTAAAAACGGAATATTATATGAATTGAATAGTTCAATGTTTTCTAAAGATATTTCAGGATTAGTATAAATTATATCATTTTTATCTTTTGCGTCTTTACTATTATTATTATTATTATTACTATCATCATCTTTTATACTTTTATTATTTTCATAATCCATCATATCATTATCATTTTGTTCGTTTAATTTAAAAACAACTTCTTTCTTTTTTTTTTCGTTATGTGAATCTGTTGCAACTTTTTCATTCTTATGCGTATTTTTCTGTTTTTGGTCTTTTTTATCATCTGCTACATTATTTTTATCTTCCAAATTTTTTTTATCATCCAAATTATTTTTTTCTTCCAAATTTTTTTTTTCTTCCAAATTATTTTTATCATCCAAATTATTTTTTTTTTCTTCCAAATTTTTTTTTTTATCTTCCAAATTATTTTTATCCTCTTCATTTGTGTCCTTATTTTTTTTTGCATTATTCATATGAACTTGTTTTGCCGTACCATCTTTCCCATTGCTAGAAAAATAGACATAATCAAGACTACCATAATTAAGTTGCTCCTCGTTTATATCATTACTATTAATATCCTTCTTGAATATATTTTGTTCTTCTCTTTTCTCTGAATGATTACACATATTACTATCACTTTCAGGATGTACTCCATGAAAATATATGGAGTTATGAAAAGAACCAATTATTGGAAAATAAAAATAAATTATAAGTTTTACTATTAACATATCATTGATTCTTTTTTTTTCGCAATTAAGCATATCTTCAAAAAAATATAAAACATCATCAATTTCTTCTAGATAATTATTGAAATGTTTATTTAACTTTTTCGATTCTTTGGTTTTGGTATATATTTTATTCATCTTTATTAAATTATTTCTTAAATAACATACTAGGATTGTAAAAAAGGATGACCTTAACAAAATTAAATTTTCTATACCTTCATCATCAACTACACAAAAAAAAAAATTAGACATTATTAAATGTGGATATTATATATGTTATGTAAAAATTTTAAATATTTGGAATCATAAAAAAAAATTGATACATATTAAATAAATATATATATACAAAAAATAAGGTTTATATAAATATATCTGCTTTTTTTTTTTTTTTTTTTATTAATACTTTTAAGTATATTAAGAATGATGTTTTTAACGTATGTCCTAGTTATTATATCATTAAATTTGTATAGCCTCAATGATTCTGTATATAACGGAAACTTCATACTCTTCTTTAAAAAATAAAAGTAAAAATGATTAGATGAGAAAAGAAATAATAATATAATAAACATAATATATATATATATATATATATATATGTGTGTCCATAATGTATAAAAGTATGCACGTTTAAAAATATATTTACTTCGTTAAAAAAGAACTTGGAGGTATGATAATTCAAAAAAAAAGAAATTGATTTAATCATTGAAATATAATATGGCATAATTTCATCATCTTGATAAATAAAAGTCGTATAAATTAAATTGTTTATTTTGTTGTTGCTGAATATATAATCTGTAAAAAAAAAAAAAAAAAAAAAAAAAACAGAAAATTAAAAAAAAAATCAAAATGAAATAAGATAAATATATAATACATATATGTATATATATATATATAGTTGAAGTATTAATCTTTTCTTTATATTCTATTCTTTATATAATATTACATAAAGATATGTCCTTTTGTATGTTCTGTATTAACATAGTAAGTGACTGATATATTTGTATCCTGATATTTTTATTTATTTTCTGCTTCAGTAAATAAATGAAGTGGTTAAAGATGTTGTCCTCACAAAAGTATCTTCAAAAGGAAAAAATAAAATAAATAAATAAATAAATATATATATATATATACATATTATATATGTATAACAAATTTTACAATACAATATTTCAATAAAATGAATTTCTTTTTATTTCTTATAACATACTGAAAAATTTGATCATCATATTTGTCTCCCCATATTGTTATTTGAGTAATTTTTCTTATTAATTCTATGAAGTTATTTACATTAACATTGTTCAAATTTATTTTCACCAACTTCTCAAAGTAATATCTAAAATAAGGGATAAGAATTATAAAATGAAAAAAAAATATATATATTACACTTATAATGTTTTTATATAATTGTATGTAAGTTCGAACCATATGTTTCATGTACACAATAAAGAAAATACACAAAACGTGATATTTTATAAAATAAAATAAAAATGCAACTACTTTCACGTGGTTTTTCTTTTGCTTTTTTCTTTTTGAATGGAGATAAAAAAAATAATATTACCTTAAATCTTCGTGAGTATATATTTCTTTTTCATTTTTAAAATTTTTTAATTTATCATCAATATTATTGAAATTAAAAACATTCCACATAATTACAAAAAAGAAGATATTCAAACAAAAACAAAAAAAAAAAAAAAAAAAAAAAAAAAAAAATATGAAAAATAATATATATATTTTTTCTTCTTTTTTTTTAACTTTTGTTCATCTTAATTTAATTTTGTAAAAATATTTATATATATATATATAATATATTTATATATTATTATATGCATATTATTTTTTATTTTTTATTTTATTATTTTTTTTTTTTTTTTTTTTTTTTTTTTTTTTTTTTTGATTTTTCCCCATTTTTTTCATTTTGAAATTAAATAAACGAATCTTATATATAAATAAAATATAAGTATAAATATCTTTTATATATATTTTATTGTTTCGGAACAACTTTATCAGAATTTTTGAATATTTATATTTTTTATAAATTGAAAAATAATAATTATTCTTTTTCTTTATGACATAATTAATATTTTCTCTCTCTCTCTCTTTCTTTCTTTTTTTTTTTTTTTATGATTGCCTTTTCCATATTTTTAAAATATAATATATTCTAATAATAGAAATGTGAAGTTCAAAAACATTTTTTTGTTTAATTTCTATGCCCAAAAGAAAGAAGAAAAAAACAAATTAATTAATGTACACATATATATATGTATTAACATTAGATAATATATAAAGAGATGCAAAACGAAGAGATTAATAAGAAACAAGAAAACGAGAAAGATCGCAAAATCATTGAATCAGGTAACAAATTAGTAATAATAATAATAAAAAAAATAAAGAAATAAAAGGATAAATATATAAATAAGAAATGTGATACAAGGATATTGTGAATATATATATGTATATATATGTATCTATGTAGGTTACATAATATTTGAGAGATTATTATTATATTATTATTTTTATTTTTTTTTTTTTGTAGGACAAAAAGTTTGTATTAATTCGAAAAAGAGGAATTATGAAGACTTAAAAGAAAATACAAGTTAGGAAAGCAAAAAAAAAAATAATGCATACTAAATATATATATATATATATATATATATATATGTATATGTGTGTTATTTATATATAACTATACATAAATATATATATATTTTTTCATTCATTTTATTTTTGTAGGTATAAAAAGTGTGCTAGCGTTTGTTCCAAGAGTGGTTCAATTAAATGAAAAGAAAAATAAGTAAACATTAATTATAATGATAAAATTACTTATTTATTTTTCCTTGGTGGTTGTATTTTTTTTTCATAGTAAAACGCTAGGTTTCAAAAAAAATTCAATAATAAAACAGCATAATGTATTTTCTTTTTTAACATGTTATAAAGACAATTCTATAAAAAACAGAATTAAAAAAAGAAGGAATAATAAACTTTGTAGTAAGATTTTAAATTATAATATATATATGCCAAATAATATGAAGATATCTAATATAAATTTAAAAAATAACGTATTTCAAATTATTAATTTCCCTTTATCAACATATAATATCATATCGATTGATTATGGTTATAACTTTATGGGTAAGTTAACACAATAGTAAAAGAGGGAAACCAATATATATATATATATATATATATATATATATATATATATATATATTATATGTGCATTTATATTATTTTTTATTTTATTTTATTTTATTTTTCTCTTATACATATTTACTAATATTTTAGGCCTTTGTATTTTGTGTAAGAATAAGTACATATATGAAAAGGTTTTTTCAAGACATAAGAATATATTATACAAGAAAGAATTTGAGCTTCCTATAAAGGAGAATGTGCATTTATTTTATGTTGTTAATTTTCAAAATTATATATACAACTTTTTTTCTTTATTTCATTATCTGTTTGAATTTATTTACAACACTAACCTTCTTGTAATCATTGGTTCAAATGGGTAAAGAGAAAAAATAAATGAAAAGATAAAATAATAATAATAATTATCATATGAAGAATATGACAAATAATATACATATACATATATATACATATATATATATATATATTAATATTTCATGTTGTATATTTGTTTGAAATATCTTTCATTTTTAGGTCTCATATGGATGAAATGGTAAGCGATATGGGAAAACATATGTGCTTTCTTATGAATGAGGAGAAATCGAAACCTACTAATAATCTTTCCTTTGATATATATGATGAAACAATAACCTTTAAAAATGACAATATGTCTATAAAAAGTAAAAAGGATTATATAGAAAAATATAATTTCTCAGTGAATGAAAATAGTATAGAACTAAATGGACAATATGAAGAAGACAATACATTAAAATTTTCTTTAAAAAATATGGTTACAAAAGTAAAAGACCATAACAATACATTGTTTTCAAAATTTTATAATAAAAATTATAAAAATAGAAAGGATAGTATATCAGCTTGTTATTTATTAAATTATTTTTTAAAATACTATGACAATAATAAGAATGAATTTTTTTTACCATCAAAAAATGTTCATTATATGTATCACATAAAAGGAAAAAAATATATATAAAATGTGAAAATTTTTTAATTAAATTCGTTTATATATGTTTATATATTTTATAAATTTTTTATTTTTTTTGTTATATTTTATAATTCGATTATTTTAAATGTATAATATCCAACAATGTTAAAAGATTATTAATATATATGTAATATTATATATATATGATTTATTTTATTTTATTTTTTTTGTTTTGTTATATTTACCTTGATATTTTTTTTTGAGTTCATTTTTATCCATAAGAATGAATTCCTTTTATCTTATTTTATTATATTTTTATAAAAACATAATTAATTAAAATATGAATCTTTTTAAATATGAAATTATAAATAATATAATATATTTTTAATGTTCAATTTTTTTTTTTTTTAAATGTATAAAATTATAAATATATTTAAATTATATAGGTTTATATATATAATAAAATATATATAAATATATTATAATATAAATATACATAATAAATATGTAATGTATATTTATATATAAATAATATGTATCTTTTTTTTTTTTTTCCTTCATAATATATTATTGAACATAAAAAAAAAAAAAAAAAAAACGTGTTCAACCTTTTATACAAATGAAGGAGAAAAGGAAAAAAAATAAGAGTTTATTTTATTAATATTTTCTAAAAAGGAAGAAGAAATATCAAGAAAAAATTAATAAAAAAAGAAGAACAACAAGTAATAAAATAAAATAAAACATAACAAAAAAATAAAGAAAGAAGAAAAAAAAAAGAAAAACAACAAGATAGAAGAAAAATAAATAAAATAAAAAAAGTATGGTTGAAATTAACGAAATTGAATTCATTGAAGAAACAGAATATTTTAAATTTCAACATGGAGCATGTTTTTGCATGTTAGATAATGAGAAAAAAGAAAATAGAAGTGTCGATAATTTACAAGATAAAATTTTTAAAAATAATTTCATTATTAGTAATGTAAAACAGAAAGGTTTGTATTTTTTTAATAAAAGGGTACAAATTTTTTCTTTATTAGATTTTTTATATAAAATTGATAATGATAATAAAAATATACAAATTAAATCATTGCCTTTTGAAGAAAATGTTGTACTTATAGAGAATAATAAAAGTGATGATATAACATTTATATATACAGACCGTCAAAACATTTATATATTTGATTATGATAAGGATGAAATAAAATTACACGTCCGTGTGAATATCAAAATAAATAAGTTCAAACATATAGGTATGTAATTTATATTCATATATAATATATATGAATATGTCTTCCACAATTATGTAATATAAATGTTTACATAGAATATTGATTCCTTTTGATATATAATATAAAACGTATGTATTTTTTAATATATTAATATTAATGCTTCTTATATTAAACTCACATATATATATATATATATATATATTTATACTTATATGTATATATTTTTTTTTTTAGGTAATTTTGTGTTTTTAATTTTGAGCGATGATAAGAAGATATACTTTTTAAAAGATAAGGAATTATACGAGTGCCTTGATGTGACCGAACCAATTAACAGTATCGATGAAAAGAATGGGTTGTTTTTATTCACACATGCAGATAAAGAAATAATTACTATAAAAGATGAAAATAAAAAGCATACATATGATTTAAGTTCTTTGAGCAAAGATATAGATATTCCATATGAGAATTGTAATATAATATGTGCAAAGATTTTAGAACACAACAAAAAGGAAACCAAATTATTTATAGTTGTGTTATATAATAATGAAGGTGATATAACATGTGTTACATATGATATAAATATAGAAGGGTATGAAATAAAACGTGTGAATTATTCTATGAATGATTTTTTTTTTGAAGAATATAAAAAGGATGAAATATATATAAAAACAATGTATATAAGTGAATGGAAAATATTAGTTTGTCTTTCATCTGAGTCATGTGAAGTAGTTGTATATACACATAATGATAAATTAAGTGAAATGGATAAATCTAATGATATGAAAGTGTTATGTATAAAAGAAGGATATAAAATTAATACAAGAGAATCGGATACTTTTTTCATATCATTATTTATGTATTCAAAATATGTAGATAAAATATATAGAAAAAGTAAATTAGGAAATGTTCCATTTTTAAAAAATCCAGTTGTATTTTTTCTCTTACAACAAAATTTTAAAATTGTAGTGGAATATTTGGATCAATTTAAATTAGAAGATAATATAGATGGTAATATAAATTCTGTCAAAGAAGATACAATTGAAAATGATATGAAAGAAGTCACTCTTTTACCTACACTTATGAATGATATTATTGAAAATTATAATAAGGAACATCATAAGGATATTCTAAAAATATTCAAAATGAAAAAATGTCCAAATGAGCAAAAAGAAATAAAGGAAGTAAAAAGTGACATTAAATCAGGACAAGATAGTTCTTTGAGCAATATAAAATTGGATGAAGCAAAAAATGTATCGACTACTACTACTATAAATAATAATAATGATAATACTAAGAAGGGATATAATTTTACTTTTAGCATGTTTGGTATTGGTAGTGGGAATAAGTCAGGAACATCCAAAAATGTAGTAAATGAAAAAACTACCACAAAAGTGGACGAATTACAGCCAATTAAAAAAATTGAAGAATCAGTTGCTGGATTTCAAATTCTTGAAAAAGATCAAGCAAAAAGGATGGGAGAGATAGAAACAGGAAGGACAGACAAAATGGAAAAGTATGCTCAAATTGATAAGGTGAATCAAATCGAAGAAATGGATAATATAAAAAAATATATGCATGGAATGAAATCCAAGATGAAAAATCAAAATGATGAAGAGGAATCTAAAATATCAGATATATTGTATGAAGATAAATATATGATTATAAACAAACTATCAGGAAAATATAATAAACTTATAAGGAATAGTATGTTTGTGAGTGAAGATATATTAAAATATAAAAATATTAATACAATTAAAAAGAATAAAATAGCCAAGTTTAATAAACGAAAAGAATATTATTATAGTGCAGATAAAAAAAAAATAATATTTGTAAATGAAGATAATGAAGAAGATAAGAAATCTAAAAAAAACCAAAAGTCTGATTTTCATAGTTATTTTAACCCTATAGATTTGGATATGTATTATCATGAAAAGTTATCAGATGAACATTGTGAAAAGATAATAAAAAAAATTGAAAGAAAACATAAATTTTTATTTAATGATATAAAAAGTATGTTTGTCGGTGTAGAAAATGTAAATGCAAGTGATTCAAAAAATAAAAGTGATAATGAAAATTATAACAACAATAATAGTAATAATTTTGCTAATAACCAAGTAAATAAAAATAATAAAAACAATGCCTTAGATTATTCCTTCGAATTAGATATATCCAAAGATGAGATGAACAAATTTTATCAAGAATTAGATAAGTATTTTTTAAAAAAAAAATTATTAAAAGTTAAAAATGACTTTTTTGATAAATTAAAAAATTATGATGAATATAATAAAAATATTTTCCAAACATTATTTTATAATATTTATATGCATAATGGATTAAATACTTGTGAATTGTTTATATATTTTATATTAAGAAATATGCAAATACCTAGTTTTCCTTCTTCATTATATATATTACAAAATTATTTTGTTAAATTAATTATTTTAAATATGAAGTTAAGGAATATAGACAATAACAGCTTAAATGATTTATGGAATAATAATAATGATGCAATAAAAAATATGTTACATAATAAAAGTCTTTTAAACAAATCTGATCAAAATAATAAGAATAAAAATAAAAATAAAAGTAGTTCTATATATTATGAAGGACTAACTAATTTTGATAGTGAATATTCAGCCGATGGTTTTTATGAAGAAGATATATATAAAAAAGTAAAAAATGAAAAAGATGAAGATAAAAAAATTGAATACTTATCAAAAATTATTCCTTTGTTTAAAGATGAATTAAATAAAGAAGAAGAAGTAGCTATATTCAATTTAGTAAATTCTGGTGTAAACTTTTTAAATACTCAAATATGTTCATTCTTTTCTCAAAAATTATTACCTATCATTTATTATAATAATTTGAATTCATTAGATAAAGATATAGGAGTAATGAAAATATTTTTTTCAAATTTTGTGTTAAGTGATGATGATTTAGAAAACATAACATAATTTTTGGAATAATACAAATGTGTTTTTTTTTTTTTTTCTTTTTCTTTTAAATATTTTTTAAAAATCATATTAAAATTTAAAAATATGTATAATTTTTGTTTTTAATTCATTATTATTTTGTTATTAAAATATTTCATTTTATTTTCTTTTTTATGGTTTATTTTATTTTTTTTTTTTTATTGTCTCATAATTATCTTTTTTTTAAAAGCTTACACCTGTTACAAACATTTTTTATAAACAAAATTTTTAAAAAAAATAAATATGTTTTATATTAAATAAATTTTGTTTTTTTAATATTTTAAAAACAAAAAAATAATAAATATATATTTTTTTTTTCCATATATAAATAAAAGAAATATATGGATTGCAAGGTATATATTAAGAATGAATAGGCACAGGAAAGAAAAAATGAAATAAATAATAAACAAAATATGTCATAACACATAAAAAATATACATATATATATAAATTATATATGTTTGTATGTTATATATGTCTATATATATTTATGTAGAAAAATATTTCATTTTGCTATTTTTTCTATTTTTTCTATCTTTTTTCTATTTTTTTTAGTTTTTTTTTAGTTTTTTTTTTTTGAACAAAAAAATATTTACATAGTTCATGCATCATTTCCATCGAATTATTAATGTCTTTCTTCTTATCCAAAAATATTTTCTTATACTTTTTATATAATTCAAAATAATGTTTGTATTTCCTCAAGTTCTCTTTGTTCCTATAACTGTTTAAGGATTCCAAGGAGAAATAAACCAGCTGAGGGTTATCTGAACATAGGTTTAGTATCTTGTCAATTCTTTTAATATTCTAAAATAAAAGTAGAAAAAAAAATATAATATATATAAATATATCATTATTATTATTTTGATTTTTGAAGAAGTGATAGAAAATAAAAACATTCATACATATGTACATAGATTTTAAAATAAAAGATAATTGACACATAAATATATATATATATATATATATATTTTTTTTACCGGTAATATATTATTATTCATAAACATATTTGTTTGAAGAGCCAAGACTACGCACAACAATTCCGGGACATACATCTTAAATAGCTTCTGTAAAAAATATTCGAACATTTTAAAATTATAGATATATGTTCAAAAAATGGTTATACACATATATATATGTATGTATGCATGTATGTATTCCTTTTTGTATTTACTTGAGCTATCCATATCAACTGGGAAGCAGAATTTTTACTCAACCACGTAGAAATTTTTATTATTATATGATAATTATTTTTCTTTTTATTCTTTTTAAGTTTTAATATATTTTTTCTTTTTTTTTTCTTTTTTTTTTTAGACAGCAAATTTATATATTTTTTATATTTATCTTTATATGAATCACTCAAAATATGTTTATCACATTCATCGGAAGAATATTGATACATAAGAATACTGTCGGAATTATAATCTCTTTGTTTATTTTTATGTAAGCATTTATTATAAATTTTTTTTAATTTATTATCCTTTATATGTAATAATATATTATTATAATTATATTCTTTATTTTTTTGTGATGATATACAATTATTCTTATTCATAAATTTTCTTTTTTTATATTTCCTATTGTATAAATTTGTAAATTGAAATGTATCATGTTGCTTATAATTCACAGGTGTATTATTCATACTGCTATTATAATGATCGAGTTGGCTATTAAAATTTTTGTTGAAATAATTTTTTTTTGTATATTTTTCTTTTTCTTTTTCTTTATTTTTAATTATCCTTTTTGTTTTAACAGAATGATCAAATTTGTGACCATTTAATATTCTGCAATGTTTTGACAAAATTTTATGATTAAAGAAGCAAGACATATAAGTCATATTTTTGTATTTATCCTTTGATATTTGTTGTTTATTTTTAATATTGAACTTTTGGAGTTTCTTTATTTTTTTTGGAAAATTAAATAAATCGGAGCAAATAATAATACAAATGGATAAGGTATATTGAATTTGTATACTAAGGATTAGAGCATGTAAATAAAACATGTCGTCATTATTTTTGGTATGAGTTCTATAAGATTTATCTGTTTTATTTATGGACACTTTAGGTGATTGTTGTAATTTAAATGGAGAAAAAAAATTCGGATCATTATCATGTGATTTATTATTAAGAGGTTGATTTGAATAATAATTATTATTAATTATATTATTAGGTGAGTTGAGAGAATGAGAAAATAAATTATCCATTAGAAAAAATTGTGTATTGTTCATATGGTAGTTATAATTAAATTGTGGTGTGACCATATTGGAATGATTATATATCTTTTTATTTATATTATTATTTTTGTTATTATTTTTCCTTTTATTTTTATCATTTTTTTTAATTTTAATATTTAAATATTTTGAAACTTCGAATATTTGTTGTGATGTATAATAATGCAAGATAGCTGCATGATAATAATATGATTTATACAACTTTATAGATAATTTATAAAGTAATAATAAAAGTTTTTGTAAAGAATTCATTTTGAAACTAACTTCTTTTATAAGAATTCTTTCTTTTTTTTTTCTCATAAGAACATGTACATTTCTATTATTAAATAATATAAGTTTTACTATATTTTTCTTTTTTAATAAGTAAATTACGATTTTATTATATTTTTTCATCAAAAAGTTAATCCACCTATGGTATAAATAACATTTGTTCATAATATGACAGTTTGTATTTTTTTTTCTCCGTTTTTTAAAATAATATCTACTGTTAAATTTTTGCATATTTGCATAGCACTTCAACATATTATTATTATTATTGTTATTATGGTTGATATTTTTTTCATATTTGTTGGGTGAGTTTACATTTTGGATAGACTGAATTTGTTCATTTGTCATAGTCACATTATAATCATTTACATTTTGGTCCTTTTTCATATTACATTCCTGTGATATATCTTTATCTTCTATCACATTACAACTATTATTAATGTTCTCCTTATTGTATATATAAAATTCATTTTCATTATTTTGATATTTGCCTTTTATTATTTCTTTATTTTGTTTTATACCATTTTGATATAGTTTCCTCTTTTTCTTTATATTAACACGGAACACATTTTTGACAATCCTTTCGGCATATTTATATTTATTCATAAATATTAATATATGTATAACATATGATATACATCTGAACTTTAATATACGAAAAAAACGCTTGTTGTGATAATTTTCAAATAACTTTATCCATTTGAACAATTCAATCAAAATGTTTTTTAAGTCTAATTTATAGTAAAGTATAGAGAAATAAAAGTTTGCAATTTCCCATGCCATAAATAAAAAATTGTCATCCACTTGGCTAGACATATCACCATTTTCATTATGAATATGATTATTATGCGAAGACACAAATAAGTCGTTATATTTATTATTATTATTATTATTGTTGATGTTATTTTTCATTTTATTATTTTTATTCTTATAATTTTTTTCTTGTTCATTTTTTCCATCAAGAGTTATTTTTTTTTCATTGACATAATGTTCTATCATTCGTATAACAAATATATAATTTTTTTTGATAAATAAATAAATAGTATTATACGAACAATGCAAATAAAATTTACAATTAATTGTTATTTGAATATATTGTAAATATACTTGACTTTTATTTAACCATATAGATGAAATATTATATTTCATAATTTTATTAAAAATATGATTTTCTTTAAATTTTTGTTTCATTAATTTCATATAAATAACTAAATTTAAATATTTCTTTTCATATTCTTCATGCCATTGTATATCATATATTTTCAATTTATTTTTCAATATTTTTATCCAATAACTCGAATCCTTTTCTTCATTTATATCATCATAATTGTCATTGTTTAAACGTACACTATTCATCGTTTCTATTTTATTTTCATATGATCTATTTAAATAAGGTGATTCATTAATATTATAATTTTCTTTTAACAACAAATTATTTACAATATTAGATTCATGTTGTAAGTGTAAAAATGATGGAATATCTTCAATTGCAAGAAATACTTTGCATATACATTCTATCGAAGATAAATAATATAATGTAAGAGTATCATATAGAAGATCTTTTTTTTCTAACTTGAGAAATATTTTATTTTTCAAATTATTTTCATGTTTAAGAGAAAAATATTTTGGAAAATAACAGTATGATAATAAAGAGTTAATATCTGATGAGTTCTTTTTATCATCCCATTGATTTATATATGAATATATATCATTAAAACATTTGTTAGGTGTAAAATCAATTTTTTCATTCATATAATTTTCTCTTCTTATATTCTTTTCATTATATCCTTCATTAATTCCAAAAACACTCCAATAATATTTTAAGACAAAACAATTCCTCTTTTGTACATTAGAAAAACGTTTAATATTTTGACTGATTAGTTCTATTTTTTCATAATTAATATTGATATCTTCATTTCTTGAATTATTACTATTATTATTATTATTTTTAGAACTATTCAAATTATATAACATATTGTTTATTTCGTAAAAATTTTCTGAAAATATACGTTCAACCCATATCCATATATTGTAATAATTTTCATAGATATTATTTGGTGACTGTATCAATTCTTTGCTTTCTTTTATCTCGTAAGATGATATATTTGTGTCTCTACATTTTAAATTATTCATATTATATATGTTACTTATATTATTATCATTGTTGCAAATATTATTTTTATTTATACTTATATTATCTTTATGGTTAAAAATATTAATTTTATTTATACTCATATTATCCATTTTACCATTTTCTTTCATATCACACATGTTCCTTTTCAGATGTCTCTTTAAAGATAACGATAGAAATTTCTTCTGAGCAAAATTAAGAAATACTCGGAAGAATTTTCTAATGATCAGAATATTTTCAACGGAATATTGTCTATTATCATAAATTAAATTAAAAATTTCTATTATTATAAGACACAATAATTTTTCAAAATTCGTTTTTGTTTGATATTTTATAATTGTATCCATCTTGCTATTTTTTGATAACACTAAATTTGTAATATTATTTTGGCTAATCATTAAAGGAGTTGTATCATTCAAATGTATATTTTCTTTTTGTTCATTATCATATATTTTATCGTTATTTGGTTGGTCATAATAATTTTTTCTATTCATCCATTTTGTTTTCTCCTCAATTTGATTATTCTCTTTGATAATATATTTATTTGAATAATCTTTACTATTCATTTTTTTAATACATTTTGTTGTCCTTAATATGCTGAGTCTTTTTTTTAATTTTTTTTCATAGGTCCTTGTTCTTTTTAATTTTGAATCTATATAGGATAGCTTTTTTGATATTGGCAAAAATTCTGAGTATCTATGTTTCATAATGGAATAATTATAATTTTGTTTTTTCAAATGGTGCCCGAATGTACTATATGAGGAACGTCTATATGTTTTATATCTTTTATTAGGAACATTTTTATATATATTAATATTTTTGTTTGAATAAGGAGAAAAAGAATTATTATGTGTAAATAAATGCATGTCATCATAAAAAACATTGTCATTATTATTGTAATTATTGTCATTATTGTCATTATTATTATTGTTATTATTATTATGACTTTTTCTTTTATTATTTATTGTTGATTTTTTTTCTGTACCTATATTTTTAGATATATTCAATATATTCCTTATATGTTTCCTTTTTTTTTTTTGTGGTGTAGTCAAGTTTTCTTCTATTCCTTGTGATTCAACATCATGAGGAACATTTTTATTTAGTACATTTATATATGATATGATATTATTTGTTTGTATATATTCATTTAGATTGTGACTAACAGTTATATAATATGCTAGAGCAAGAAAAATGACATCTAGTATAGTTTTTTCTTCTATAAAATGATCATTCTTTAAATAATTCTTGTGATATTTTATTACATCAATGGTTGGTTTTTTATAATTATGTGAGACAATAAATTTATAAAAAAAATCATGTTCAAACATAAGGATAGTATTTCGATTTTTATTTGAACTAATAAGTGAAGAGTTTAATAATATACCAATACAATATTTTTCAAACATTATACAACAATCTGTAAACATATGATATTTATTCAAACTGAAAATATAACAAACTACTTGACATACAATTATTAAGATACTAATATCTAATAATGGCCATTCAATAGGACAATAATTAAATATTTGTTGCATAAAATTGGATAGTTTTATACGTTCTTCTATTTTATTACCACTTGATAAAATTATATTATTATCATTTTGATGATTTATATTTTCTATATTATTCATATTATTTATATTATCACATGTACTGACATTTATATTATCACATGTTGTATTATATTTATATCCATTATTTCCTTTTATATTTTTATTTCTTTCTTCTATAAAATTTTTGTATATTTTTTCTTCTTTCTGAAATATTAATATCATTAATTCTTCTGCCAAATGAAAATTATCCTTATTTATTAATTGTAATATAATATTTATCCATTCATGTTCATAAAAAAAGAGGTTTTTATTTTCTTCTAAATATTTTTCAACATCTATCTTTATATCATTTCTAATATTAAAATTATTATTATTTTTTTTTTCATTATCATCATCCATCTGGGATTTTTCATTATTTACAATCTTGATTTTTTTTCCTTCTTTTTCCATTTTATTTTCCATTTCAATGATATATCCATTTTTCTCTTTCAATTCATTAATATTCTCACTTGACATATTATCAAGTAATATTTCTTCGTTACTCCTTGAATAATATTCTTTTATCATATTTGTATTTGTCCCTATCTCCATATGATTATTTTCTTTTTCTTCACTTTCATCACAATTGCTATTATTTAAATGTTTATTCATTTTATCATTTGGTTGGATAATACATTCTTTTTGTTCTAATTTATCATGAATAAATGTAATTTTTTTTTGTTTTCTTTTTTGTTTTCTTGTTTTTTTATCAAAATTATTATCTTGTATATTCTTATAATTAGAAATTTTCCTCCTTTTGGTTTGAATAGTTTGTTCCTTGTTTAATTCTATTATATTATTTAACTTTTGATCATTTGTTTTGTTTTTATGTAAAGGGAATAATATTACATGTAAATTTTTTTTTCTCTTTTTTTTTTCTTGCTCATAATTTTTTTGATTTTTTCTCCTAAACCTATTTATGCTGAGATTATAACTTTGAAAAAATTGTGAATAATAATTATACAGTTTATAATTATTTGATAACTTTTTTTTCTCCAATATTTTATTTATCATATTATTATTATTATTATTATTTTTTATTTTTTTTTTTTTTTTTAAAATAAGAGATAACTTTTTCTCATTCTTATTTTCATATGATTCGTATGGAATGTAATTATTTTTTATTTTTTTCTTGTTTTCATTTGTTAAACCAATATTATTTTGTTCCACAAGTGAATAATCTTCACTTTTGTTACTTTTTCTACTTTTTTTTATATACGTTTTGTAATATATATCAAGAGGATGTGGATGTGACCGTGTGTATGAATGTCGATATGAATGTGTATCTTTTTGATTATGTTTATGTATATGTATATGTGAATGTCGATATGGATGTGGATGATTCTTTTCATTTTCTTTTATCATTTTACCTTTATTTTTCTTATTTCTGTTCCTTTTAATTTTGTAATTGTTCGAATTTAAAAATTTACATATATTTTTATTTAACTCTGTAAAATGTATACAGGAATATTTTTTTTCTGCATCCTTTGTTCTGTTTGTTATTTGTTCTTTCTTTTGTTCTTCTATATTTTGCATCATTTTTTGTTCAGCATTTTTTTCCCCAATAATTTTATCATCTTCTTTTTGTTTATTGTATATTTCTATTTTATCTGTTATGTTTTGTTCATAATAATTTTCATTTTTGTCATCTATTATTTTATGATAAGTTAATGTTTCTTCTACTTCTACCTTTTTCACTTCCTTTTTATCTTCAATAATTTGATGTTTCATATCATTCTGTGTATTTTCATCTGATTCATGGATTATTGTTTTATTGTTATTCTTGTTAAGGTCACGTAAAAATATAAAGTCTCCTTTATTATTTAATGGATCATCTTCCAGCGAAATGATTTTATTTATTTCATTATTTATATGACCAAAGGAATGTTTTCCTTGTAATGTATCATGTGTTCTTTTTTGGAAAACCATTTTTGTGTTATCATTTATTTTATTTTTACCTTTATTTTCAATTGTTTGATTTGTTTTGATAGTATTTAATTTTTCATTCATAATTTTTTTAATACTTTCTTCATTTTTTTCTTCTTCCTCATACATGTTTATACAATTATTAGATATATGAATTTTATTAATTGTTTTACTTTTTATAAAATCTTTTGATATATCTTGTATATTTTTATTTCCCAAAATAAGTATCCCATCATTATGTGATATTTTATCATTATGAGATATTTTATCATGTAATATTTTATCATTATGAGATATTTTATCATGTAATATTTTATCATTATGAGATATTTCCTCATTATGATTACCTTTCTGATTAATATTTAAATTATTCGTTTTATACTCTTTATCATTGTGACCAGACTGATTATTATCTTTCGAAATATTTGTTATATCACAATTTATACTTTCCTGTGTTTCATTAGGATATATATATTTTGTTTTTTCATAGGTTGAAATTTCTTCATAACTGCAAACATTTTTATTCATTTTATGTATCATTTCTGATTCCTTTTCGTTAATATAATTATAACAACTTGAAGGATACATTTTATTATCATCGTAGGATAAGCGTTTAGGATGTAACTCATTAATAATTTTATTTTTTTCTTCATTTATATATTCATTTTTAAACTTTTTTTGATTTTCTTCAATATATTCACATGATAAATCAGTGGATTGTATATCCTTTAATTTTTCACTTACCATAGTTTCATTGGTATCTATTATTTTGTCATTATATGTAATATTTTTATAACTTACATCATTTATTTTGTTATCCTTATTTTCAACAATATTTGTTTGAGCAATATTTTTATTATTACATTCTATATCTTCTTTTAAGATGTATTCTTCCTTATTTATATTTTCAAGATATTCTGAGGGTATGTTATCATTGGTTAATTCATTCTTCCTGTAATTTAATTCTCCCTGATTATTTTGTAGGTCATACAATATTTGATTTTTTCTTTCAACTAATATTTCATTTATTGGTTCACTTATTTTCATTTCAGTCGATTCATTTGTTTTATCATAGATATTTTCATCATCATTTTTTTTATTTGTCTCGTTCAAATTTCTATTAATCTTGGCTATGAAATTCTTTTTTATTTTAGTATATATCGAAGTACTTAATCGTTTTGGTATATTAAAGAGAGCATTGATTTTGTTACTTTTTTCTCCATACGATTGATTATTATTATTGTCATTTTTTTTATTATTGTTAATTTTGTTTTCCACGTTTCCATTTTTTTGATTGTTATCCTTTTTTATTATTATAATTTTTGGAGTCCTCACATTTTGTTTAATTAAAACGTTTGAAGGTATTATATCCGTTTCTTGTTCATTTTGTATGTTATTTATAGGAATATTTTTTATAATGTTTACTTTATCATGATTATTATATGTATTATTTTCTTTATATATTATATTTCCCTTGTTTAAATACATTTTATCATTTTTATCTTTGACATTACTTATGTTTTTTTTTTTTAAATTAGAAATGTTATGATTTAAAACAGCTGTGGAGTGTCTCCTTAATAATGGCTGTTTATTTATTTCGATAAAATTTTTTTTATGAGTTAATTGTTTAGATATAATACTGTTATCATGTTCGTTCTTATTTATAATAGTAGTAATTCTTTTATTTATTGGAACATTTATTTTTTTTAAATTTATATTATTTGTTTTTTTTTGTTTTATATATATATCATTTATGTCTCCTTTTATTATTTTTTTTTGGGCAGGTGGATTCATTATAGTATTGATAAGTGTTGTTTTTAAATTATTATGAAATGTGTCGTTAGACAAAGGCTTGATTATTTTTGTTTCTTTTAAAATTTTTATTTTTTTATAATTTGGAATAAGTGTAGGAGATATTGTATTTTCTATAATATTGGAATTTTTGTGTATTTCTTTTTTGTTTATACCTACAGGTGATATAGATGTTATTATTTTATTGTTTTTTTCTTTTGTCAAATTTTTTATGTCTTTATTATTTATATCTTTGACCACCATAATGGAATTATTATTATTATTATTATTGTTAATAATACTACTCATTTTATTTATAGTATTAATATTATTTATTTTGTTACTACTCTCTATTTTATTTTTGATGAGAGAATGTTGTGGGATATATAACCTATTTGGAATGTATATTTTCTCATTTATTTTTTTTTCGTTTAAGATATTTTCATTATTATTTATTGACGATATGTTTTTATTCAGAGGTATATTTTTGCCCGTGTTCGTAAAAGTAACACTTCTTCTTATATATGGTTTAGATATATTACGTATATAATCTTTATTATTAATATTAATTGATGTTCTTTTCATATTTGAAATAAATTCTGTGTCTTTCTTAATTGGACTATTATTCATATAAATATTTTTTTCATTATTTGTATTTGATAATGCGTCTAAAATGGTATTATTACTTATATCATTACTAATATTAGTAATATTATTAATATTATTAATATTAGATATTTTTTCTAATTTATTTTCCTCATTCTTATTTTTTGGTGAGTAATTTTTTTCTATATATTTATTTTTATCATTAAATATATTTATATCTTTTATTATTTCCCCCCTTTCGACATTTTCTTTTGTTTCAATATTTGATTTGTATTTAAATGTATTAATTGATTTATTTGTTTCCTTTGTTCTAAGAATATTAGTTTTTAACAAAGGTATTTTATTTTTTAAAAGTTTTAAATTTTCATTAACATTAATTTGTTCACTCATTTTTATTTTTTCATTCACATATTTTCCATTTCTTATAATATCCTTTTTATTTTTTAAATTATTCAAAGATTTTGTTGTCATACAATTGTCTACATTTTTTGTTTTTTCAAAAGTATTTTTATATTTACCTATCTGCAAATAATTTTTATTCATCTTGTTTTCATTATTCAAATTGTATGTGTTTATTCTACTCTTAACAAAGTCTACATTGTTGTAAGGCTTTTCACTACTTGTTGAAATATTATTTGGGGATTTCATATTTCTTTTTTTTTTTTCCTTATAACCTTATAAAAAAAAAAGAAAAAAAAAAAGGGGATTGAAAAATATAAGATTTAATATATAATTTATTAGCGTTTCTTTTTTTTAAATATTTTACAGTTATATATAAATAATACATATTTTTTTTTCTTAATTATTATATAAATTTATGTATATTTGTATTATATAAAGAACTATATTTTGTAAAACATATATTATTATAATAAAAAAATGGTAAAAATTAAGTTTTTTCTACATTCCAAGTTGATATAAGACATACTTTTTTTTATTCTATATTAAAAAAATTGTACTTATATATATATATATATATATATATATATATATTGAAAGGACGATTTATTTTTAATAAATTATTATAGTATATAAAACTACAAATTTAAAAAAACAAAAAATAATAAATAAAATATATAAATAAAATAAAAAACATCAAAAAAATTAAAAATATATCTTTTTCTCTTTTGATTAAATATATTGTATGAAAAAATTAAATAACTTAATTTTTTTACTCTAATTTATTGTATACATTTAAAACATTTTAAATTGATGTCTTTCTTTCTACAAAATTTAAGATATCATACTTAAGTAAATAAATATATCCTTTAAAAAAGGGACAAGAAAAATTAAAAAAATTTTCAATACATAAGTATTCATATAATTATGCTTATTAAAAAGTTACAGATTATACACGATCAATTTAAATATATATTTAAATGTTAGTGAGTTTAATTTTGTATAAAGAAAATATATTTCTATGTAGATAAAAATATATGTATAAATATATATTTATATATATGGTATATATACTTTTTTATTTTCTTAATTAAGAAAAAATAGAAATAAATATAAAAAAAATGGAAAATATAAAAAAAAAAGAAAAGAAAAGAAAAGAAAAAGGAAAAAACTAGGACGAAGGAAAAGATGAATATAATTAACCATAAATTATTATGATATATTATATATATATATATATATATATATATATATATATTTTTTATTTATATATCACATTGTCGTGAAAAATAAATCTATGAATACAAATCTTCATCTACAGCATATGCAGGTGTGTCGTCATTATTGTCCTCATCAGGCCAATCGATAATAAAATCATCACCAGTTCCACCTGTTTTGGTTTTATATAAAGGATCAAATTTTATTCTAAAATTATCATATTTAATTAAATCAGCTTGGGAAACACTTCTTCTAGCACCAGCCAATCCTTCTTTAAAATGATGTCTTGTAATTTCATATTTTATATTATCGTCATCATTCTTTTGTTGGTCATTGGTTGGTTCTTGTGTTTTGTTATTAACATCATTTTCATTTGTTTCATTTTGTTCATTTTCTTTTTTGTTACTTAATTCTAATTTAGATTTCTTATTCATTTCTTCTGCATCTATTGCATCTCTAATAGCTGCTCGTGCTGCTCTCTGACATAATTCTGCTAAATCAGCACCACTAAAACCAGCTGTTTTTTGAGCTAAGAAGTCAATTGGTACATTTTCAGCAACTGGACATTTTCTTAAAATAGCTGTTAAAATAGAAATTCTTGCAGCTAAATCTGGTAATGGGATATATATTAATTGATCTAATCTTCCAGGCCTTAATAAAGCTTCATCCAATAATTCAGGTCTATTAGTTGCACCGATAAAGAATAAATTCTTTTTAGGACCCACACCATCAATTTCTGTTAATAATTGATTCATAACACGATCTCCTGCACCACTTCCATCACCTAAACTAGAACCTCTTTGTGTTCCAATAGAATCTAATTCATCAA